>NW_025729431.1:19590-20794 GCF_021292245.1 Micropterus dolomieu
ATATATATATATATATATATATATATATATATATATATATATATATTACAGCTTCTTGATGGATATAGTTAACTTAACTGCTAACTGTACGTTAGCCTCTCTGTCTGTATCTGTGGTAGTTAGCTCGGTTGGTTAACTTAGCTGTGCTGCTAGCGGTTCTACTACCTTACTCCGCCCCGGAGTGCCAAGAGCCAAGCCACCTCCGTACTGTATTCCCAGTGGTCAAACTGGCCTCGGTCGGTCTCGGAGGCTGTGCTCGGTCCTGGTCCAGCTGCCGTGTTCACTCACTGAGAGCTGGAACCAGTCCGCACAGAGTCTGAATGACGGGGTGAGCGCGTAACGTTAACACACATTTGGCGCTACTGGCGACTGTAAATGCCAATCAATACCTGCGACACGTCCTTCCCCAGCTTTGTGTTACATATACCTATATCTACTGTTTATAAAAAAAAAACATATATGGAGGCAAATAGCACTGCGTTTGTCTGTTTCAGGGAAACTTTCTGCTTAAAGTAACCCCCATGAGTAATCCCCGACTTTTCAAAATGTACCTGTAATCTGATTCAATTTTTTTTTGTATCCTGATTATGTACATTACATGTAATCTGCCAACCCTGGCCCTACCGTGCCAAATGTATTCAAAATGTTGGGCACAGTAAATGATAGCTAAATTAAAACTTTGGGTAAAGCAAACTACATAATTTCTGGGATGCAACTAAACTTGTAATTAAAGCTTGTGTGTTCCCACGTGTGTGCATCTACCCGTGTGTCCATACACCTCTCCCACTAGGTGCACCCTACACGCACACAACCCCTCATTGTGAGTCATTAATCCACCATGACACGCGAGATGTCCTCAACATCCCGCCCCCACCACCTCCAACACCTCCAGCACCTCGCTCTTCACTGTCACTGCGCAGGAAAGACAGATGAGCCAGTGACGGGGCATGCAGGTTTGTGCCAAGTGATCAGATTCTTTTCATCTCCTGTCCCTCCTCTTCCACGCCGCCTTCCATCTCGACCCACATGGCCCTGCCACAAAACACTGTGATTCATACAAAGATCACCGTCTGAGGTTTAAAAATAAGTCCTGCCATGCCTTGAGGATGTGTCCCGCTGTCCCGCAAAGACAAACACAAAGATCCAACTGTGATTCTCACATGCACCACGGGAGATCCAGAGGACTCAGTTTGCAGCAGATGCT
>NW_025729432.1:0-891 GCF_021292245.1 Micropterus dolomieu
TACATTTGCAAATGCATGGAACAAACAATTTCACATTCAGGTTTTACATTGGAATAGACATTCAAATTAGTAGAATAGTATCAAATCACAACACATGATGTCTGACACTGACCGCAAGGCGGTATCAATGATGTAGATAATTGAGCGAAAATGGTGCCTAATTTGAAGACAAAGCTTACACAAGCCATCACTTATTAACATAAAATCCAAGATGTGGAAGAATGTGGATGCAATTAAATTAAAAAAGCTTGTATAAATGATAGTACACAACCAGTTATACCATAGTAAAAGAAAGACTCATTCTCTTTAGAGTACACAACTGATTCAATGAAAATGGACTTTTATTTGATTTGATTTTGTGATGGCACCGAAACACGGTATTAAACAGTCCCATCCACACACACACACACACACACACACACACACACACACACACACACACACACACACCCACCTGCCAGCAGAGGGAGAGGCCACGGAGCTGCGGAGGAGACGGTGAAGTTGAAAAAATTTGGCACACTGTAGTAAACTCAGCTGCTGAGACAACCAGCCGCTCCTACTTCTCCCAGGTAACGTTACCCGCAGGCAGGTGATAACAGCAGAGAGGAGGAGGAACTGCTACAGAGATAGTTTCATTCTTTCTAAACGTCACTCAGTATTGGGGTGTCACATATTGTTTATGTAGTGACTTGATGTTGTAAACATTAATGTTGCTGCTCTAGAAACAGTTGTATTTAAAATATTAAATTCTAATCCTATAATTAATTTAAGAACAACCAGGCAGTTTAAATGCACACTTCAATATTTGTTTTATTTATCGCAAGTCATACCTACCTCTGCCCGTTGGGTCTGGTCTGACCAAAAAACAGTCAATAAATAATAGGAACTATC
>NW_025729432.1:911-1565 GCF_021292245.1 Micropterus dolomieu
AAAAAACATTTTAGCATTCATAACAAAATGGATGTGGTAAGGGGGGCACAGTAATCCAAAATAACATTCCTAGGTCATAAAGATGGTACAATTTTAAGGGTGCCTTGCTTATTTGTGACCGACACGTTCCTACATTTGCAAATGCATGGAACAAACAATTTCACATTCAGGTTTTACATTGGAATAGACATTCAAATTAGTAGAATAGTATCAAATCACAACACATGATGTCTGACACTGACCGCAAGGCGGTATCAATGATGTAGATAATTGAGCGAAAATGGTGCCTAATTTGAAGACAAAGCTTACACAAGCCATCACTTATTAACATAAAATCCAAGATGTGGAAGAATGTGGATGCAATTAAATTAAAAAAGGTAACATCTCATTTCATTCTTTCTAAACGTCACTCAGTATTGGGGTGTCACATATTGTTTATGTAGTGACTTGATGTTGTAAACATTAATGTTGCTGCTCTAGAAACAGTTGTATTTAAAATATTAAATTCTAATCCTATAATTAATTTAAGAACAACCAGGCAGTTTAAATGCACACTGCAAGTCATACCTACCTCTGCCCGTTGGGTCTGGTCTGACCAAAAAACAGTCAATAAATAATAGGAACTATCGATAGTGTATCGAGAGACTGAGATTG
>NW_025729433.1:0-1834 GCF_021292245.1 Micropterus dolomieu
CACTGAATTTGGAAAAGGCTGTTAACAACTCCATCTGTGTCACTATAAGGCTAATGGCCAAGAGCTTCTTTGAAATTGCCCTTGTTTGTATTAGAACTAAGGTTGGTTTGGTCAAGGTGGTGCTGCTGACTTGCTACTGAACATAGACTGTTTCTGTTGCTCCCTGATAAAAGAAAAATGTTTCTGCTGATACCTGTTCAGAAAAAAACAAGAAAACTCATTTAAATATGTTAACCTGTGGCTCAGAAGGTGCCTTATGATCGTGGCTCTGGACTCTGATGGTAACTTGTTTTAACAAGCTAGATAAAAGGTAATGCCCTGGCAGTGGCAAATATCTATGGTTTTGATTTGATTACATTAATGTTTAAGTTGAGTGTGTGTGTGTATATGTGTGTGTATATATATATATATATATGTATACATGTTAGTGTAAGATCCTGAAAAAGCATTGACCTGTGACCTTTGAACTCTTGATCACACAGTTAATTATTTATTTGACAAAGGTCATATCATGGTCATCACACCTTTTATTTTTAGTTCAGTTTGGCACATAAACACATGGTGGTTCTTGTTGTTCTTGAGTGGAATCAACATAAACCATAAAATGCATGAATGAATGACAAACTGCTACCAACAGGAAAACAAAATGAAATAATGCAATGCAGTAAAGCAATCAGAGGGAAGATCCATTTCTAAATATGGATATTTATGCTATTAGTTTGCAGAAAACAAAGTGCTTTGATTAAAAATACAATTAAAATTCAAACTTAAAACAATATGTAATTTCATGTAAAAATAGCTTGAGTTGTGATATGATGTTAAAATGTTAATTATATGCAAACATTATATAGTTATAGTAAATTGTGATTATATTTCTGTGGAAGAATTTCTTTTTTTTTTGTTCCTGTGTCTTGGAGGGTTCCTCTGTGGTTACAGCCTGAATTTGGGACCACTCGACCAAACAAACAACAACAGCTTTACAGAATCGAACAATCTGAGCTTTTCTGATTTCGCCTCTCAGCTTCCATCCTGGCTGCCTGTTCATTTCTGGCCTGCAACTTCTCTGTTTCCTCTCTCAGTTCTCTCATTCGCTCTTTGATTAGTTCATTCCTCTCCCTTTCTGTCTCCCTCCTCTCTCTCTTTCTCTCCTCCTCTCTCTCCTCCTTCTCCCTCTTTCTTTCCTTATTCATCTCCTCCCTCTCCTTCTTTCTTTCATCATTCATCTCCTCCTTCTCCCTCTTTCTTTCCTCTCTCATCTCCTCCTTCTCCCTCTTTCTCTCCTCCTCTCTCTCTCTCCTCTCCCTCTCTCTCTCAGCCTGGAGTTTCTCAGTAATTTTCTTCATTAGTTTTTCATATTTTTCCTCAATTTCCCTTTCAAGTTTCTCTCTTTCTTCCCGTATTTGCTCTTCCCTTTCTTTCAGGATGCGTTGTTTCTCCTCTTTGATTGCCCTCTCGGCCTCTTGGAACATCTCGTTGGTGTAGTGGTGTCCTCCGTTCTTCTGGACTACATCTCTGATCTTCTGGAGGAGCTCAGTGACCTGAGAGCGATCCTCCTTCTTGTTGTTGTTGAAGACATGGTACTGGCCGTTACATCTGGCTACGAGTTGTTGAAGCTCTGAACTTTCATTCAAGAAGTCCTCGATAGTTGTGTCTTCAATAAGGTCACCACCAGTAAAGAGAACCATGCTGTAACTGTCTGCAGCCTGGCCAAAGATTTCTTGAATCTTCTGCACTGTCTGCGTTTCCTCCTCAGTGAATCTGCCCAGTCTGATGACCACCAGGAACACATGGGGTCCAGGAGCAGCAAAAGAGATGCACTGGCCCACATCTTTAG
>NW_025729434.1:0-712 GCF_021292245.1 Micropterus dolomieu
ATGTTTCGAAAGCCAGTCAGCGGTGAGATTGTCCAAACGTCACCGGCGGCTTCGGAGCGTTGTTTGGAGAGGACCTGCGGTGCAATGACAAACTCGCGCGAGTTCAGCGAGGCGAATATTAACTTCGTTCTCAGTGTGAACGCAGCGAGAGTCACTCGCTTCCGACTCATGGGACCTGGTCAACGACGAGAGACAACTTATTTTTTGATCCTGTTTCGACTGAGCCCTGAATTACACACGTGATGTTTGTCAATTTAAAAGATAATTTTATCCGTCAAGAAAGTTAACGTTTGTCCTAAAACACTAAAGCAGGTAACGTAGCTATGTTCCACGCTGAAATACATCTCACCTGATGTGTTTAATCCAACGGCTCACATCATCCTCTCATGTAAGTTCTTTGACGTTAGCTGCAGTAGCGTTAGCGTTAGCAGCAGTAGCGTTAGCAGCAGTAGCGTTAGCTGCAGTAGCGTTAGCTGCAGTAACGTTAGCGTTAGCTGCAGTAGCGTTAGCTGCAGTAGCGTTAGCTGCAGTAGCGTTAGCTGCAGTAACGTTAGCGTTAGCTGCAGTAACGTTAGCGTTAGCTGCAGTAACGTTAGCGTTAGCTGCAGTAACGTTAGCGTTAGCTGCAGTAACGTTAGCGTTAGCTGCAGTAACGTTAGCGTTAGCTGCAGTGACTTCTGGGTTTGTGGTCTTTGTAATTATGTATTTTCAC
>NW_025729435.1:0-726 GCF_021292245.1 Micropterus dolomieu
GTGGCTGCTGTGCAGAGCAGGGGAACTGCTGAGAGTCTGAGTGAGAGAGTCTGATCCAGCAGGTCCAGAGCAGAATCTCGGGGCTTGTTTTGTCAAAACAAAAAAGATCTTTCCCGACTGGAGCGGCAAAACAACGGCGCAAAAGCTCTTTTACCATGGCAGCGATCTTTCAGCCGGTTTGCCGAGCGCTAATAAACACTAAAGAAGAAGAAAAACAGATACGGAACGGAAGATATTATCGGTGATATTATCTCGCAATTAGAGCCGTTCGGCTGATTCTGAGGCTCGTTTCCCTCCTGGGAAGTACACAGATTCAATACTTTGTGTCTGAGCTTGTATCAAATGATCATCTCAGGGCGTTTTCCAGCTGATCTCAGCACATTAGTGGGATAAGAAGAGAATAATTTGGCTTAAACAGCCATCGTAAGTGTTTCAGTGCAACTGTTGAGATGGGGAAGTGGATAGGACACACTGCTTTGTGATGAGACCAACCAAAGACACAAAGAGGAGGGAAGACTAAATCAGGAAAGAAATACAGAATGCTTGAAAGCCTTATATGCTGCATTATATTCTGTTCTAAATATAATAAGAGTTGTGTGTTTGCCTTTACATAGCCTGAATAAAAACATTTCCACTGAAATGAAGTGTTTAATGTTCACATCCGCACTAAATATGTAGGGCTGCACCATTAATGGAGTATTGATCACAATTAAGATTATAGCTTAT
>NW_025729436.1:0-511 GCF_021292245.1 Micropterus dolomieu
AGGAAAACAGGTACGTGCTCAGTCGGATCATAACATTTAGGAAACTGTGTGGAAAATGTGAAACAGCTCTGTACGTCCACGATGAGTCGGCGGACTCTGTGAATCTGGGGATATTCAGATGCATTTCCAAAAACGTTCACTTGCCAAGGGCCAGCCACGCCTCAGGGCCTTGGCCATGCTGTCCATCAAAAGCCAGCTGATTCAGCAGCTACGTGACTTCATTATCACAGTCATGGAGAAGTTTGCCACTAATTATTGGTTCAGACAGCTGACCTTTCTGCTGTTGTGATTGGTTCATAGCGTTGAGGGCGGGGCTACCTGGTGAAGTGGAGAGCAGCTTCCTGAAGCACCAATCATGAGCAGCAGGGTATCATGCAGCGCAGCCAATGATGCGCTGAGTGTGTTAATAAGGAAGTGAAGCTGAAGGCGTCACTCTGCTGTTCAAACTGACTGACAGTCGACATCCAGACAACATGAAGGCTTCATCTGTGTCTCTGCTGCTCGGTGAGTC
>NW_025729437.1:0-642 GCF_021292245.1 Micropterus dolomieu
ACAATGTAATCACAGAATTGAGGAAAGAAGATGCTTCCAGGCCATCGAGGAAGCAGCTTCTTTCTTACTTGCTTTGCATCGTTGTGAGCTTTGCCATAAAGTATATTTTACATATAATTGCAAGGGTTTTCATTCAATCTTTTGTTCTTACGTATTTCATATTTGTAACAAATTCTTTATGCTGTTTGACTTATTCACAGACAGTATTGACGATGCACAGCACTCTGCTGCGAGTGTTTGTGGTGGCTCTGGGTCTCCTAACGCACCCAAGAGATGACCCCTGGGTTGAGGAATGGGGTGATATCACCACAGTGGGCATGCAAAAGCATGAAGAGAGGCTGCTGAAAGGAGAAGAAAAACTGGACCATGAAATGGCACATATCCTCGAGATGACACTCCCAAGGAACTTGTTGATCGGTCTGATCAGCAAGTTACTGAAAAAGATAAAATGTCAGACTTAGATGATGTGAATGTCATAAAACAGCAATCAGAGGAAGACAATGTTGATCACAAATTACAAGAAGGGGGATATTTTATAGCAGATTTGGATCAGCAACAAAACTCCAAAAGTGAAGGTGAGACTGCTCTGAAAACATCACAAATTGACCATGAGCAAAAGGGAAATTTACAGCTGGACATGAG
>NW_025729438.1:0-2793 GCF_021292245.1 Micropterus dolomieu
AAAATAGATAGGAAGAGAATAAGAGATGCAATGCTGCCCAAAGCAGACCTCAAAATCAAAAGCCTGAGTTAAATGTTAAAATGTTAAATAAGTAAGTAGCTGGTGAGTGTCTCGGTTTCTTCCTATCTCTGTACCCTCTTTGGACTAAACCTTTTTTGGTCCGTTTTCTCTATTTATACATTTGGGCTTATAAACCATATGTAATGTATATGAAACAACATGTCTTTGGTATTTATGGATTCAGAAGACCCTAAGCTAACATAATGACAATAATGAGTGAAAACTGTGCAATAAATTAAAGAATTTCATAAACAAAAATTTGATTTTTGTGATTTATTACCTTTTACATCATTACTGAAATGTTTTTGAACTCCAAACATATTTATCCAACCCTTTGTGTTACAGTCATATGCAGGTTTTCAATAAAATGTGCCCGAACAATGAAATAATGCAGGCTTTTGGGAAAATGTCCAAGGCATTTTTCTCATGCATCCCCCTGACCAAAGCAACACATCTCTAAGAAGATGCAGAGGGGCTTCTGGCATGCCCCACACTGCCAGGGGGTCTGGTTATAGGCTCTGCCTGGCTTACAGTACTCACAGTGCTCACAGTACTTGATAACATCTGCAGTCCTGTGTGCATGGTTTGTGGGTCCACAGGTGCAATGGACACAGGAGTGTGGTCAATCTTCTGGTCTATTATAGCCACTGTAGTCTACTGGATGTGTTTCCAAAGTCACCCCAGATGATGTGCTTGAAATATGCGTTCACTAGCAAGGACCACAGTCAACAGGTATGATTAAATGATTTATTGATAAACAAACAGAAGATGTATGAAGCTTTCAGTAGCTGAATAGACAATCGAAAGCGTTGTGGGGAAGCTACGATAGGGAAATCCGCCATAGCGCCCAGGCACGACGGACTCCCAAAAAACTTCCAGTTATTTGAGAGAACATTGGGTGATCTGGGATCTCGAGGTCTTAAGTGTAGTGGTGGTACGCTTTGTAAGACCAGTGCGCATGATCTGTATTGGATGCTCGGGAATGATGCCGCGGCAGCCTGAATGTTAGCTCAGATCCTGAAGGAGTGAACGAAGTAATGGATGGGAGAATACCTTGCGAAAGAGTACCTTCGGCAGAGCTGCCGGTAGAACCAGAATCGAGTAGCTATAGGTTTCCCTATAGTTGTATACACAGGAAGTGTGCTACATATACAAACACTATTCTGTAGTCTGTCATACTTCATTGTTCATCACGTTTACATTAGGCTATGTCAAAAAGAGTACATCAAATAGAACACATTTAGGTGAGATAGTATTCAGCATATACCTATAATTAAAGTTGTGTTGGTTTGAAATAAACAGCATGTATGTATGTATGTGGCAGGTTCACCAGCACATGTGTTGGCTGGCCAGGAAGCGTTCATGATGCAAGAGTGCTAAGAAATTCCACACTTTACGAACTGGCTGAGAACAACAAGCTATTTCAACTGGTGAATATAGACCACATTGATTCACTGCTTTTTATGTTATTAAACCTCCACATAAGCCAAAGTTTGGTTGGTGACTCCATTCATGCATAATCTGATGTTATGCAAATATATATTACCTATGTATCTATCTATCACATACATAGTCAAAGTTATGTCTATAGATAGAACTATGTGAGATAATGATATGAGATAGATGTGTGTGTGTGTGCATACCCCTAGGATACCCCTGTCTGAGCTGGCTCATGAAGTCTTATCCTGACAATGGCCACGATACTTCAACTAACTCTTATCTTGAGTTTCACATGTTGTAACAGCGTGCTGCTTTTTCTACAATCTTTGTGAAATTCTTGCAAAATGTTGTGATGAAACCTGGATGGAATAAGCCCATGAATATGCACCCAATGATTCTGATCTCCCCCAGCCCAGGCTGGGCCACATGCTGTCCGAGATGTACTGACCAGGCTGTTTTCACAACAGAGAGGACATCATTTACTGTCCACATCAGAAGTAAATGTAATGAAAAAGAGTGCAAAGTAGCTTTACATTTTCATAGATTTAGTCACCCAATCTTTGTGTTATTATAACCAACTTAATGTTGAAACTTTGTTGTATTTTAGTTCACAATACTTTCCATTCTAGCTATTTTGTTAAATTATCTTAAATAAGTTTTGTATGGTCCATTTTCATTTGAAAATTGAAAAAAGTTACATTGTTAAACGGATGCATTTTGTAATAATCTTTATTATCCACTAAAAAGTCATAAGTGCAAATACATAACAGTACAATGAAACTACGGGCAACATACTTACTCTGGATAGATAAATGCTGGATAGCAAACCTTTATAAATGGGAGAAAAACACTTAACAAAACCATCTCTCCTCTGAATACTGACTTCTCATCTAAAATTCAAAACGGTTGCAAATGTGCCATTAAAAATGCTAATCTGAAAATACTGCAAATATTAAAGAACAGCAGCAAGTTTTCAAACTGCAAGTCAGAAAATAAAAAACATTTAAATCAATGTCATGAAGAACATCCAAACAACTTGAGTTACCTTTGACTACTAAATGTTAGCCAGAGTGCATACGTTCTCTTCTTCCTCTTTTTCTTCCCTGTGGCTTTGGGTCGAGTTGTGAAGGTGGACAGTTCTATAGGGATAAACCGGGACGAAAGTAACACGCCGATTTTCTCAGAGCCCTGACTACATTTGCAGTCTAAGCTGTGTCCTTGATAGAGCTGCCAAATATCGCATGATTTGGTCATAGTTTCCTGTCTATGCCGTCTTCGGAAAACTGTTTTCGA
>NW_025729439.1:0-1801 GCF_021292245.1 Micropterus dolomieu
TGTATTTTTTTTTTCCAGTTGACTGACCTCTGAGGACAGTGCATTCAGTACAAGCTGCTTGAGAGCTTTCTTGTGCTGACATTTGCTTTTTTCTGTCAATATTATCAAAGTACTGTAAGTAAATGTTAACTGTCAAAACAAGTACGAGTACAGTCTGCACTGATGGAAGATAATTATCTTTACGTCATACAGTGGGTGGATGAAAATCTTTTCTTTTCCACTCTGATCTTTATCTATTATGAAGCTGTGCTTTTGAGATTTTGGGGTTTGTTTGTGTATCACTGTACACCTGTGTGCTTAACTGTGTGAGGTGTTAATGACATCCTGATACACAGTGAGTTGGCACTGCCTAAAATCAAATTCCATGGAAAACACCTACTAATGATAGTGGCACACACCCTACTATCATGAGCAAATAAGTTACTTATGCTACAATCCAGTATCTGTTCATCTGTTCATGTGTCAGATCTTTTATCAGGCCTAATGACTTGTTGACCTTTGAAGGTGTGAAATAAGCGGGTGGTGTTGGGGACAGGAAGCCACTCCTTTAACCAGAACCACAACAAATTTAAGAGCTCACTACCCTTCTATTGTCTTGGGTGGAATGTTTGTGTTGTAGAAGTTAGAGAAAAAAGATAAAAAAATGTTTGTTTTTATTTAAACTTTATTTTATTTTCACTCACTCTCCCTGTTTTGCACACAATGAACAGCCATACTGCCACTTACTTAAAGCACTTTCCATTCTCTCCCACAGACCAGAGGTCTGTCATTACTATTGGCTCTGGAAGTTATTGGTGGACAGACATTCACTGGAACAACCACAAACACACACACAGTGCCTTTTAACTGCCAGTTCAGACATATTTAACGACTTTTCAGTTGTTGGTGTGGTCACTCTCAGAGTTTTAGAAATCAATTCATCTGTCAGTCATATTTTTCATTAATCCATTAATGGTTCAGTCTATAAAATAGCATCCAAAAAAGACAATTGCATTTCCCCAAAGTGAGTTCTTCAGATTGCTTTTGAGAAAACAGTCTCAACACAAAGGTCCATGTAGTAGCTGCTCTGGAGCTTTTGATCTTCATCAGCATGTTCATGTTCAAACTAGTGTTGTTTTCAGCCGCAGCAGTTAATATTAGACATTCACCAGGCAGACATAAACGACTCCAAATGAATAATAATGTTGCTCTGTTGCAACAGGACAAACTCCATTTGTTGATGAATATCATATTACGTTTTAAGTATTGCTTGCTTTGTCCAAACCCAATGATATATTCATTTTAGAATGACAAAAGACAGCAATGTTTAGCAATTCTTCCTTGATAAGGGACTTACAGTAACATAAATGTCATTATCCCAGACTAAACCTACAAACTATCCCCTTTTGATCAAAGCCTGCAGGAGCAAAAAGATAAAAGAAATAAACTCACTGACTAGTAGAGGTGGAGAGGAGGCAGCTGATCTTTAATGCACAGACCTTTGGTTGGTATCCTCATTTCCTTCTTCACCCTTGACCTCTAACTACTTCCTCCTATCTAGAGTGTGTCCATGAGCTCTGGAGAAGGAGTCAGTAAAACAATATGTCTACACAAATCCCCTTTGTGCCATCAAAGAGAGGGGACTTCCTTTAATAGGTGGAAATCGCTCTCCGGTTGGCTTTTTAAGTGTCTGTCTGAGAGGACAAAGAGCAGCAGGTCAGAGGTGAAGAAGGTCAACGGCAGACAGGAAAACATAAAATCCACATCTGAGGTTGCACTTCTTTAAGGATAACGCATTATACACACACACACACACACACAC
>NW_025729440.1:0-1001 GCF_021292245.1 Micropterus dolomieu
TTACATTCCCCGTTCACTTTCAGAAAACTCCTGTCTTTCATTAAACTGACTACCGTTAAATTTTAATTAATAGCAGAGTCCCAAATAACCGCCTACCCTGTATACTGGCCTGGTGTAGGAACACCTCTTACCCTGCAGGGTTGCCTGCCTTAGCTGCTTCTAAGCAGCTTAGATCGGAATTAAAGGCCTGTCCCATATGGACGCATGTCCCAAATAAAGGCATGGTCAATTCAGTGATTTTAGCAAATAAAAGCCTGGGCTATTAATCAAAGTTTTACGGTAGATTATACCTGGATATATGTATTAATGACTGAATGACCTTTGCCAGAGGAAATACAGTTCATAGTTTTAAATTTTAGGTATTTCTATAGTTTGTCCATATGTTTCAAGGTAAAGTTCATGTGAAAAATGACTGACTTGAGAACTGCCGGGACAACAAAACAGATGGGGTGGCTTTCTCCAGTTTGGTTTTCAGACGGCGTCCAACTCAGGATGTACTGTCCGGCTCCCAATGTAGTCTTGTTTATATTGAACGGCCCGCTGAACAGCAGATCGGAAATCCTTTAACAAACAGAAGAAGAAAAGGCTTTGCAAATTAAACAAGCATTTCCAAACCGTACCTACCCACAAATGTAGCAAACCCCTTTTTCCGTGATGACGTGATTGAAATTAAAATTCTAATGCTGGGGGCATTCCTCTCATCTCACTCTTTTTTTTATGTTGTTTTTTTGTAGTTGCATTAAAGTTAACAAACCAGTATTAGCCTTTAAAACTCAAAGCCTGTGAAACTGAAAAAACATGGTGCAGTCTGCTTGTGCCTTTGCACAATGTACTGACGTTTTCATGTTTTCTTTTGACTTTGAATGCATTCTGCTGTTTATGCTTACGCCTACTGTGTGTATTTCCTAGCAGCACTATACAGTTGGTTCTGTAGACTTTTTTGCAGTCTTGTCAAACCTGTTACACAAATCAAGATTCTTTTTGCACTTGAAAGCCATGGC
>NW_025729441.1:0-471 GCF_021292245.1 Micropterus dolomieu
CAAAGAGCAAAGATGAAAAAATCCTCCAGTAAGGCAACAGGATTCAAACTTTCTGTAGGCCTGTATCAGTTTGGGCACTTTGGATTGATTGTTTTTGCTTCTGCGTTTCCTCCGAGCTCTGACTGGATTCATGTTTGTCATCATGAAGCTCTGGTCGCTCTGAGTAACTGGAGATACGTCCACCTGAAACCAGTACACAGGTCTTTATGTTCCAGATTATTCTCATACAAACGCATCTCCTGCTTTCCTACATGGCACGATTACTTTTATTAAAACAGAGAATTAACTCTGGAAAGGCAGCTGTGACGATATGATGCAGGACAGAGAGAGACGCGCCTGTGGTCTGGATTCTCCTGCTATTAAAAAAGATGGCTGTATCCGCTGGTTAAGTTGATAATTAACAGCAGGCTGAAACAGCCCTCGGTCCGACAGCCAGTCCGCTAGTTTCAGCTCCGCAGCGTCTTCTTGTTG
>NW_025729442.1:0-12407 GCF_021292245.1 Micropterus dolomieu
GACTACGCCTCGATATCCTGTCCATGAATATCACAAACAGGATAGGTGACAAAGCGCAGCCCTGGCGAAGGCCAACCCTCACCTGGAAAGAGTCCGACTTACTGCCGAGTACTCGGACACAGCTCTCGCTTTGGATGTACAGGGATTGGATAGCCCTGAGAAGGGCCGCCCTCACCCCATACTCCCGCAGCACCTCCCACAGTATCTCCCGGGGGACCCGGTCATACGCCTTCTCCAGATCTACAAAACACAGGTAGACTGGATGGGCATACTACCAAGCCCACTCCAGGATCCTTGTGAGAGAAAAGAGCTGGTCAGTTGTTCCACGACCGGGACGAAAACCGCATTGTTCCTCTTCAATCTGTGGTTCGACAATCGGCCGAACCCTCCGTTCCAGCACCCTGGAATAGACTTTACCGGGGAGGCTGAGAAGTGTGATACCCCTGTAATTGGCACACACTCTCTGGTCCCCCTTTTTGAACAGGGGAACCACCACCCCAGTCTGCCACTCCTTGGGCACTGTACCCAACTTCCACGCAATGTTAAAGAGACGTGTCATCCAAGACAGCCCATCCACACCCAAAGCTTTCAGCATTTCTGGGCGGATCTCATCAATCCCTGGGGCTTTGCCACTTTGGAGTTGTTTGACTACCTCAGTGACTTCCACCAGGGAAATTGACGAGAATCCCCCATCAGCCTCGAGCTCTGCCTCTACTAAAGAGGGCGTGTCAGTCGGATTTAGGAGTTCCTCAAAGTGTTCCTTCCACCGCCCAATTACCTCCCCAGTTGAGGTCAACAGGGTTCCATCCTTACTGTACACAGCTTGGACGTTTCCCCACTTCCCCCTCCTGAGATGGGGGACAGTTCTCCAGAAACACTTTGGTGCAGACCGAAAGTCCTTCTCCATGTCTTCTCCGAAATCTCCCACACCTGCACGTCGGTACCTTGCAACCGCCTCCGGAGTCCTCCGAGACAACAAATCCCAGAAGGCCTCCTTCTTCAGTCGGACGGCTTCCCTGACCACCGGTGTCCACCACGGTGGGTTACCGCCCCTTGAGGCACCTGAGACCACAGCTTTCCGTTGCAGCTTCAGCAATAGAGGTTTTGAACGTTGCTCACTCCTGTTCAATGTCCCCAACCTCCACAGGGATGCCAGAAAAGCTCCGCCGGAGGTTTGAGTTGAAGATCTCACGGACAGGGACCTCCTCCAGACGTTCCCAGTTCACACGCACTACCCGTTTGGGCTTACCAGGTCTGTCCAGAGTCTTCCCCCACCCCCTGACCCAACTCACCACTAGATGGTGATCGGTTGACAGCTCTGCCCCTCTCTTCACCCGAGTGTCTGAAACATGCGGCCTCAAATCAGATATAACGATTACAAAATCAATCATTGATTTTCGGCCTAGGGTGCTCTGGTACCATGTACACTTATGAGCATCTTTATGCTCGAACATGGTGTTCGTTATAGACAATCCATGACTAGCACAGAAGTCTAACAACAAACACCCACTCAGGTTGAGATCAGGGGGGCCGTTCCTCCCAATCACGACTTTCCAGGTATCTCCATCATTGCCCACATGCGCATTGAAGTCTCCCAGCAGAACTATGGAGTCCCCTACTGGAGCCCCATACAGAACTCCATTCAGGGTCTCCAAGAAGGCCGAATTCTCTAAACTGACAATTTGAGTTTGTCACGTTGCTTCTTCGGGCTGAGCCCGGCTGGGCTCCATGGCAAACCCGGCCACCAGGCGCTCGCCGGCGAGCCCTCCCTCTGGGCCTGGCTCCAGATGGGGGCCCCGGGCTTCCTCCGGGCAGGGTGTCTCCTCCTCTTCCTCGATTCGTCATCAAGGGTCTTTGTGAACCACTCTCAGTCTGGCCCCTCACCTGGAACCACTTTGCCTTGGGAGACCCTACCAGGAGCACTAGGCTCCCGACAACACAGCCTCCAGGTTCACCGGGGCACACAAACCTCTCCACCACGATAAGGTGATGGTTCCCGGGAGGTTAGTAACCATCAAATAATAATCCAGTAATAAAATAGTAAAAACACTCAGAGACAATAATACTTTTACTTTTTAAATCTTTTTAGCTTAGTATTTTCCTAATTATTTTTTTATTATTTAAATAATTAATTAATTAATATTTATTGATCTTTTTTTTTCTCTTATGTGTCTTATTATATGCTTACTTCTCTTTATTGAATTTAATTCTTATTTTATTTTATTTTTCTCAAGTTAATGTTGCCTAATAACTTCTGTTTTGGTTATTTGGTAATGCTGGAAAAACAATGCCAGGCTCCTTGTATTGTTATTTTGCATGAAATGCGCTCTACAAATAAAGTCTGAGTGATTCATTGAAAAATGGAAGTTAAAATGGGGGAATAACCTTTTTATAAAAGATGTTTTCAGAGAGACGGAGCAGCAGATGAACACATTTGTTCTGAAAGAAAGATGGGGGCAATAGGCAGTGAAGCACCGAGGAGATCTGGAGTCTGCAGACAGTTAGAGGCAGGAAGAGTTCCAGCAGCAGAGTCTGAGAGGCTGCAGGCAAACACAGGAGGGAGAAATTAGCTTTTCAGGGGCCACAACAGATTTAATGTTGGGCCCCAAACCTTATTTCTGCTATTTTTGCTTCTGTGCAAAGACTCAAAGATGATTCCCAGATTCTGTTTGTCTTCAGTAATTTAATGGAGATCAAGAGCCGGTGGAAATTTAAGAAATGATTTTGAAATGAGTATTGTATTCAGTCTTCTCAAGCCTGCCCTTCTGTGGTTACACCTGACCAGCTGTTTGCTTCATGAGCCTATTCTACTACTACTGATACTCCTAGTTTTGTCAATGTCCAGGGTTTCCATCATTAATGCAACTCTTCATAATTACTTTCTTTTCTTTATTTCTCTTTCTTCATTTCACAGACTATAAAACTAAATTATTATCATCAAAACCACCACCATTTTACTGCTCATCTACTTTATAGAAAATGTTTATGCCCGTTTGTGTCCAGTATAATAAAGATAAGTATGTATATTTTGTGAGCCATCCTTGTCTTTCGTATCTCTGTCTATTGTTGTCATGGAAAGTTATTTTTACTAAAGTCATTCGATTGATGATTTCAAAGATGCTGATTTGTTTCATCTCGCAGGTCGTTCCAGAGTCGTTTTCTGATTTAAAGACAGATGAACGCTTGTAAAACAGATACAGGTCGTTATTTCTTAGAAAGATTTAAACATCATGCGGCGGTTTTTTGACAGAATGTTTATGATTGCTGGACAAAGTGATGGCTGTGATTATGTATGCGGACACAACTATAGGTGTTATAATGCAAATTTTACTATTTAATTATTCCATGTATTCATCATTTAAATTTTTCTTTTTGCTTTCAGCTGCTGATGTTGATGTTTATCAAACTAACCAGAGATGCAGTAAAAGCAGAAATTAAAAATGCTTTGTTATTAATATTGTGAACTCCTGTCTGGATAAACAATCAGCTGAATACTTTCCACTTATATTAATCATTTGATCAGACCTTTTTTTAAATTTACTTTGAATTATCTAATTTCAAGGATTTGTTGGAAGTAGTACCAATTAAAAAGCTCAGGAGTGTCTGAAGGTCAAACGCAGACAGAACAGGCAGATAAAGTAAAGTTTAAGGGTTTAAACTTTATATACTTACATGCAGGTGAACAGGCTGGCAGGCAGATACAGGTCCAGGTCCAGGTCCAGGTAAAAGCAGATCCAACAAGTAACCTGGCCCACAGCAGACCAGAAGTCTAACAGGAAGATGAGCGTGAGCAGGTATGTATGGGGAGAGGCTGATGAGGGAAGGGAGAGCAGGTGTGGCGGTCAGGTGAAGAGGAAATGAGGAAGAGCCTGTGGAGGACACCTGGTGGAGAGCTGGAGAATGGCAGGACTGAGGATCCAGAGCCAGAGAGCAGCGCAGAGGGCCGGGCACTGGTGGGCGCCTAAAACTGTCAGATGCGAACGTACTCCGGGCTCCTGCCTTACAGAGGGGACGACTTTGGGTGAGACACACATTCTCCCCAGACACGAGGAGAACATGCAAACTGCACGCAGAAAGACCTGGGACGACCGAGGTTCGAACCCTTCTTGCTGTGAGCCGACAGTGCTAACCACTGCACCACCGTGCCACCTCAGGACGAGAGGCCTATTTTTTATGAACGCAGCATCACACACTTAATGTAACTTCTTTCTTTGTACTCTGCTTTTAACATCTCAACGCTATGAACTGTGGGTAATTCCCTCAGGAAAAGTCTGCTGTGTTTCTACCAGACACACAAATCTCACATGTTGTGGTTCTGATATTTTTTAGATTTCTGTCTGACTTGCTCTGAAAACTTCAAGGCATGCTGGGAAAACGCCTGGCTCTGATTGGCTTGGATACTGACATCTAACAACACTGACAAAAAAATCTTCATCCTCTGTTTGAACAGAAAGATTACAATTTTATTAGTCAGATATTTTGTTTGTGATGTCTGTTTGGTGGAGATCATTTTGAGTCTCTGACTGAACCGTCTCTCTCCCATTCAGGATGTAAAGAAAATCAGCTAGATGTCGCTGTGTCTTTAAAAACGAAACCTTTTCAGTTCACCTGCTTACAGGAAGTAACTTGTATCAACATATCCAGTGTTGGGAAGGTGCTGCTTTTCTAAATTTCTAATGAATGTTTTCAACCGTTTAGAAAAAGACAGCTTGAGAGACAGTTTAACCTTCAGACGGGCAGCGCTGCAAATTCAAACAGAAGGACCAGAACAGCATCAAGCTTTACTGAACGGCTGAGGTGGAAATGACAGAGGAAGACATTGTGCACATGAAAAACATGCAAAGCAACAAATGAATATAATTCAACAAAAAGTCGAGCTTTTTACAGAAAATATTCAGATGTAACTCCCAATGTAATCCTGAACATAAGTAACTGTAATTTTTTCTTAGTAACTGTAACAGATTATAGTTACATTTATTTTGAAATTAAATTACTTAACAAATTACATTTAACTAGTTACTTCCCAACACTGGACATATCAAAGTTTGAGAGGCCTCACTGAACAGAATGACGTAACTTGAAACAACAACATAGTGTAAATAAAGGTCAGTTCATTTTCTGGAAACACGCTTTACCAAACATGTTGTAAAGTAGTGAAGCTAAGCTAATGTAAGAAAACCGACGAAATGAAAGACTTCTGCTCATTCATTGTTGTATCTTCGCTGTTCCTAGGACCGCACTCTTCTGGACAGAGACCTGGAATCTGCTGGAGCCACTCTCCCAGTTTGGGGGCCCCCAGTGCTCCGATTACCACTGGCACCACTGTTGTTTTTACTCTCCACATCTTTTCTAGCTCCCCTTTAGCCCTTTGTATTTTTCAAGCTTCTTCTTGATGTTGCTGCCGCTTGGGATCACTCCTCCTATCACTGCTCCCTTCTTCTGCTGTTTGTCGATCAACACGATGTCTGGTTGGTTAGCCATCACCAGTTTGTCAGTCTGGATCTTGAAGTCCCACAGGATCTTAGCTCGGTCATTCTAACCTATTTTAGGAGGCGTCTTCCATTTTGACCTTCCAGCCCATCCTCATGGCAGATGTTCCTGTACACTATGACAGCTATGACACTTCTGTGCTGTCCTTCAGTCCAGCCTTTTCTAGCCACAGGTAGGATTTCTTGATATCAGCCACTTCTTCTACCTGTCGGTGGTACAGGTCTGTCTGTCCATGAAGGTTCTTCCTCCTCCTAGATGCCAAGCCTTAACTTTGACTTCTGGCCTTCTGCACCTAATACTCTTTGTGAATTATGGCGTTCATCTTCTAGCCAAACATCTCTGGGAGTACTGTTGCTGTGGTGTATCAGTATGGTTTTAGCAGAGTAGTGCTGCTTCTAGCAGACCTTCAGAGGGTACTTTGTGACTTAGCCTTGGCAACCTTGACCGTTGGATCCAAAGTCAGTGGCATGAACCACTGAGCTATCCAGGCGATCTACATATCCAAAGTCAGTGGCATGAACCACTGAGCTATCCAGGCGCTCTACATATCTATACTGAAATATAAAAACAAAACAAAAAACAGATGTTCAGCTGTCATTCAGTAGTAGGTAGTGATGCTGAGATAAACTTTAAGAATTATTTATGAACTAAAAACACATCATCAACATATTTGATGAAAATGATATCTCACTTTCTGAAATTTTCTGTAAATGTCTAGGATAAATACGTGGAAATACTACTAGTGCAGGTGATACTACTAATTTAAACTTTGACTGTTGTTCTTATTTAAGGAAATAAAAATGTTTCCATTGTTTTTTTCTTGGTGAGGACATTTACAGGTTTTAACGGAGAAGGTGAACACTTTCACAAGTCTTAAAGAAGTGGTGTTCTGCTCATTTTCAGGTTCACAATCTTATTCAGAGGTTGTACCAGAACAGGTTCACATGGTTTCATTTTCAAAAAACACCATATTTTTGTCAGACTGCACATTGCTGCAGCTCCTCTTTTCACCCTATATTGAAGGCTTCGTTTTAGCTACGGAGTGATACATCTTGTCTCTAAATGATCTTTGTTGGGAGTTGCACATGCGCCTAGTTAAGGACTACTAGCCAATCAGAAGCAGAGAAGGTAACACAGTAATGGAAAAAGAGGCTGGACTACAATGGCGCTGTTTTCAGGCAGTTCAGGAGCAGAGTTTTCTTTACTACCACTACTTTGGGCTTTTTCACTTTGCAAACCTATTACATGCACAAAAAAGATTTATAACACAATAAAGGAGAGGGAAAAAGCAGAATATGAGCTCTTTAAACATTAGAGTTATATCTAGAGTTCATATCTACAGAGTTCATATCTATCTAGAGTTCATATATACAATATGAACATTATTTACTTCAGTCCTGCTGGTATCATGAAGCATTGCATTTTGCATTTATTCATTCAGCAGAGGCTTTTATCCAAAACAACTGTACGAGTCTCTCACACCAAAGGTATGTGTCTTATCCACTGTTCCATCACCACCCACATTAAACCTCTGCTAACATCTGGACAGACGGATGTGGAGCCCCGACAGTCTGAATATCTGAATAAAGGACACTCCAGATTAACAAATGTGCTGTGAACACGTTAATCTGAACAATCCTTTTGATAAGTTGGTGAGGACACTGCTTTTTTTTTTAAAAATAAAGTGAGACCTAAAAACTGCTCCAGACCACCTGTTTTTAAAATGAGCTTTATGTGCTACAGATTTACACTTTAATCAGTGTTTAATGTGTCTTGAATGTGACTGTGATATGCAACTCTTATTCAAAGCAAAAAATATAACAAGAATAAAAATTTGTAAAAACAAGAAAAACTTAAAAATAGCAAAATGAAATAGATAATTTAAATATAAATAATAAATATGAAGATAATATCTTCAAAAAATTGGTTTAAAAAAATATTTTAAATAATACAATATAGGTCTAACATCAACAAATTTCTATGATAAATAACAAAAATACAAATACAAAGTCCTGTACCTATACTTACAAATAGTACAAAGTACAAAATAAATAAATAATTATAATAACTAATATTCCAAATTCCCTAAATATCCAACAACACAGGCTCTGAGCTCCCAGTCCGGGTAGGCTAACAGGATGGCAAACTGAGCTAACTAGCTAACGGCAGCTACAGTTAGCAGCAGTTTGAGAGTTTGATCCATAACAATGTTTTCTATTTTATAAATATTAGTTGATAGTTATTCTGCATTTTTCATGTAAAAACTCTACATCCACTAATGCTGCATTCAAAATGCTACTTCAGTACAAACACAGAAGTCTTATCATAAATATGACTCACTGTGCAGCAGGACGGCCTTCGTCACTGTTTTGTTATTATATATTTCATTAACAGATTATTAATACTGATCAATGTTAGAGCTGCATTTTACTGTTGGAGCTGCTCCAGACTGTTTGGGGGTTTAAATCCACTTCTTCATGACCTTTTCATCATGTGACCTCTAAAACAAAGTGATATCTGCTTGTGTGATCGGCTTTTTGGTCGTTTTTATAAACTATTTTTGACGTTCAGTTGTTAATTTGTTTAAGCACTCAGGTGCATTACTGTTGGTATTTCCTTTTAAAAACTCGAGAGTGGAATAAAGGTTTTGTGTAGGAAGTTGTTCTTCTTCTTTCCTCCCTTAATAATCTTTTCACATCCGTCAGATTTATGTTGAGAAACTTGAGAGCATATCTACAACATATTTTAAATACTGTTCTCATTAAGCTCTGTGAAAAATCCTCAAACTAACTGCTTCTCTCTCGTTATCCTGCGACCTCTTGTGTGGGCCCGACCCCCAGGTTGGAAACCGCTAGTTGAATGTATTTTATGTTTTAACAAACACAGGAGTAGGTTCAGTGCAGGACTCGTCCCTGCAAAATGCACCACAGGAAGTCGTACCTGGCTGTGGCCATCAGACTCTGTAGCTCCTCCCTCAGAGAGTCGGACACTCAAAACACTAATGTGCAATATTCTGGTTTATTCTGTCTCAATACTGAATTGTTTAAGGATTTATATTCACTAAAGCTCTCAACATTATCTTTACTCATTATTATTACTAATATTTCTCCATTACACTTACAGTACTGTACATGTTTCCAAACCTTTTTATAATATTAGATTTATATTATTACTTCTACTTTCTTTATTGACAACCTGAGCATCTGTACCACAACAATTTCCCCTCTGGGATCAATAAAGTATTTCTAATTCTGATGTTCTGCATGTAAAGTTGTATTTAAACTTGTATGTAAAACAGTTCTTATCTGAAACTGTGGTGGGAATCGTTTATGTCCTTGTGTAGAGCAAATAAAGAAGTTACAACAAACAGTTGTCTTTGTGAGTTTTATTAAAGTACGAAAAAAGTAGTGTAACAAAGTCAGCTGGTCCAGAGGACTCAGACTCCACAGCATCTGGATAACTAAGGGATTTAATGCAGGAGATAACTGGAGTCTACGAGAAAGCTGTTCTCAGCCTTGATACTCAAGTTCTCACAGGAACAGTAGGCAGAAGATAAAACTATCTCACAGATGTTCATTATAGCTGAAACACTGGTACACATAGTGGACAGTAAAATGAATATAAGTACACAAAGTAAATGATATGATCATCAGAATGCATAAAGGTCAAATCAGTCCCCTCTTTGGCCGTTCCATGGACACATTAAATTTATGAAACATGGTCAGAACATTAATGAATGCTCTCATCTTACTGTTTACAAAAGAGATTAGCGTCAGCTGTTTTTACACAACAGACATTCTTGAGTAGTGAGCAAGCAAGGGGACTATCTTACTGTACTATCAGAGCATTTTACACCGGTTATTACAACACAACAATAACATGTAAATCAATACACATCAGCATAACAAGTCATTATCATTATTCACATTAACCACCTTTTTCAAAACTCAAAGAAAATAATAGAAGAGCAGAACAACTGAGTAAGAAGCTGATATTCCTGTTTACAAAGCCGTACTGAACAATGCAAATCTATATATCTAAACACTTTATGAACAGTTATATTTAGATTGTCAAAATAGATAAAATAAAAACACTATTTAATTCTCAGTGTTCAGGTTTGCTGAGTTAATAAAGCTGCAGGTTTAAACTGTGACACTGGTGTTAATGGTGGCAGGAAGTTGTCCAGTTAATGCGTCCAGCACACTCAAACATTTATCAGCACACACGGTAAATCTGTGATTTTCTGCAGATAACTCCTGCTGGAATACGTTTGTACAAACGAGTTAGCAGTTTCTCTCTTTATGTCGAACACATTTCTACTTGTTGGTCAGAATAACTGAAGTGTCGGTGTCTCAGTATGGAGACTCTGTCTCAGTATGGAGACTCTGTCTCAGTACATCACTCTCTGTCCTGTTTGGTTCTTTGGTATCTGGGTCAGAATGGATCTCTGTCTTGGTATCTGTTGTAGTCTTGATTTTCATTTAGTTTTGAAGCAGAGATTCTTGGTCACTACGGATGCTTGAGCAGAATCTCTCTTCAGTTTATTTTAGCCATTTACTCAATTTTTTGGGGCGGGTAACTCAGTCTATGGGGACTTAGGAACTGGAGGGTTGCCTGTTTTAGTCCAGTATGAACCAGTCAGTATGGACTGGTAGTTGGAGAAGTGCCTGTTCACTTACTGTTAGGATGTGCATGTGTGTGTAATGAAATAAAGAAAATAACAATGGAGTGAAACATTTCAGTAAGAGGGATTAAACTTATTCTTCATTATCATCACCTTCTTTGTCACCAAGAGAAAATCTAATCTTCATCAGCAATTTCATAAACAAGAAAAAAGCAAAATCATGAACTTCTTCATCAGATGATAAAACTACTATCATCATCATCTTTGCCAAGGTGGTGAATTCATCTTCTTCACCACTATTATGTTCTTCATCATCATCATCATCTTTTAATATTTCTCTCAGGAACTGAACTCGTTGCTTCCAGCCTGGCCAGGCCTCAGATTTCTCTTCCTCAATCAGCATGTCGATGTACTCTGCAGTGGAGAGAAGATTTGGCTTCAATGAAATCTCTTTAAGTCTGTTTAAACACTCTGTGGTGCTGTCTGACAGTTTCAGCACCTCTGCCATTATTAATTCCCTGAATTCAAATTCTTCTAGCATTTTTTTAAGAAATGCCCAATAACTTGTTCGGTGGATTTCTTGCCGCTCATTTTTCTCATCAAACCTGAGTAACCCATCTTCAACCTGCTTCAGCAAATTTTCAAGTGACTTCTTGAGCTGCTCTTTTTTTCTGAATACCTCCTTCGTCATCGTCAAGCTTTTGGTTTCTATTTCATTCAAAGCAGCAAAGAACCTCTTCATGCTTTTTGTCCCCATGTTCCAACACATCTGATCAAAGCCTCCCTCTTCATCCTCATCATCCCCACTCATGCTGCCTGCTGCAGATGATTTGTTGTCTGCAAACAAAGCTGAGTTATTGAATTTGAAGTGAACTGGCAGCCCGTCTCTTGTTTTAGGACATGGGACACCTGAAGCATTGATTGCCTCTAGAACTGGTGGACGCTGGCCGTCTGCGAATGTCACCAGAACCCTGATGTTTTCTGCCACATCTTTGCCAAAGATTGAGAGTATGGAGTCAAACACATATTTCTGTGTTGGTGTGAGTCGAGGTAAAGAAGCCTGAGCTACAAAACACACAGCGTCAATTTCACTGACACCAAGCTCAGCAGAGAAGAGATTACACAGCTGTTCTGTGATCTGTCTGTCTGTTTTTATGCCTCTTGTATCTTCAAACTCTGGAGTGTCAACAATGGTCAGAGAGTATTCTGTTTTAAAACCCTCCTGGTGGTTGATTTTGTACACAGTGACTTCAGAGGTCTGGCTTTCAGCCTGTGACGTCGACTGACCCTCATCAATTAACTTAAACCGATATGAATCCTCCCATTCGACACCTAGAATGTAGTTGATCATCCCATTAATGAGAGTCGCCTTTCCAGATCCGGTCGCTCCAAAAAACATTATTGTGCGATTTTTCCTTGTGCTTTCTTTGCCAAAACTGTATCTTCTACATCCATCAATGTCCGTATCTTCTTCTTTCAGAGGCAGTTTGTAAACTGAAGGTGATTCAGAATTTATCCTTTCACTTCTACTTTTGAGGAGTTCTGTGAGACGTTTAAATTTCATTGTGCAGACATTAACAGAGATGCTCTCCTTGCTTCTTCCAGCTTCACCACAGTCACATCTGACCCTGACAACATATTCTGTCTCTGGCTGAAGCCCTGAAATGATCGCCTTTTCAGCTCTCGACATCATTTGCTTCCATTGGAGATCTTCCTCTTTCACCCCGTTGTCTGTTTTGGCGTACTCCACGATGTAGCTCAAAATCTGGACATCTTGTCCAAGCTCAGCAGGTTTCTCCCAGCTGACTGAGATCTCACTTGAGTTTGGTTCAACCTGAAGTTCTCCAGGAGGGCTGCAAGGTAAGGTTTTAATGGAACCACTGACTTCATTGGCCGGCCCAACACCTGCTGAGGTCACTGCTCTGCATCTGAACATATACTCTGTGTTAGGACTCAGATGGCTCACTGTGACTTCTCCAGCTTTTGATGCTGTCTCTTGTTGCCATCCATCCTCTCCTCTGACACAGTACTCTACAGAGTAGGAGGTGATGTTCTCTGCTCCAAATCTGGGCGCAGAAGTCTTCAGTGTCACACTGTTGTGCTTTATGTCACTTGCTGTTACTGTTTCAGGCTTTGAAGGCGGCTCAAAGTTCTTATTGACAGAAAAGGCGCCTTCATAAAGGTAGATGCTTGAACCTTTCTGTGTCTCATTTGTTAATCCCACTGTCAGGAACTTTATGTTCTTGTTCTCCTTGTTGGCCTCTGCAAAGTCACTGAAGAGCTTTGCTTTATT
>NW_025729443.1:0-1002 GCF_021292245.1 Micropterus dolomieu
AAAAAAATGCCTTAGATTACAGACTCAGTAACTGAACATGTAAACAACTGCACATCAATAAATATTTGCTGCTAGAACATGCAGAGAGAAGGAGGGAGAACAAGCATAAAGTATGTATTTGACCTTACACCTTACATAATCTGACATTATAACTACTTAGACTATATTTACATCTAGTTTATCCCTTTACCAGCGCTCTTTAATTTTAAAACTACGGAAAACCATTTCTCAACCACAACATGACGGTCTAGGCTACAACTTTGAGATTTCGCACCGTTGCACATTTGAAAGAAGAGCTAGACAACTTTGTTTGGCTTGAAGCTGTGATACTTATATACTTGTTCAGCTCACGTTTATTTACATGTCCCCTCTGGTTTAATAATTTGTGACAGAGTCATTTTTGACTGTAACTACAGACATGCAGTTCACAGATATATTAAGTTCAACACTATAATGTTACCGCTCATTGATGTTATCGCTCTTCCATTGATAAACATGGCATTAGCTAACTTTGTGGCTAATCTAAGTTATCAATGGGCAGCCTTAGCTGCTGTAAGCGATGCTAAAGTAATAAATAATAACTAATAAACTCCCATTCACTAATAAATAGTGAATGGGAGTCTCCCAAGACAATTGGGTGATTTGGTATGGTTATGAATAGGGATGGGGATCGAGACCCGGTTCCAAATGGACCCGGTTCCAAAATTTCTGAAAAATCAATAAGGTCTGAGCTTATCGATACTGCTATCGAGACTTGCGGGTCCTATGATGTAACGTATATGTCTCGAGCGTTAATTCGGTTTTATTTTGCAATGCAATGGATAAGAAAATCATCAGGCGGCAGTCTCTGCCTGCTCTCTGTCAGCTCCTACACACACACACACACACACACACACAGCAGCAGAGCAAGAGGCTGCGCCGTCGCGGTGGAATACGGTGAGGGTTAACTTAGCTCCAAACTACCGTAACGTTAGTTGATGGCAGCTACGCTCGTTACTGTAA
>NW_025729444.1:0-839 GCF_021292245.1 Micropterus dolomieu
CAGTAAAACAAAAAAAATACTTCCACTGTGTCGTCGAGCAGGACGACATCAGCTGTATGATCAACGCTAACATCTCTGCATCAGGTGAAATTCATCTCACTGGTTTTATCTGTAAATAGTTTCAGACTTTAGCAGCATGGTCGCCTCAGTAGTAGTTCTGTGTAGGTAATAACCAGCGTGATGCACATGAGATACAGTTTACATTCTGAGTGTGACTCTAGGTTTTGTTGTGTGTTTCAGAGAAACTGTTTGAGGACACGTGCAGCAGAGGGGACGTCACAGGATGGTTTTTTAGTGGAATCGTTTTAGGAGCTCTGGCAGTTCTAGCTTCACTTGCAGCTATTGATCAGCAGCAGATATTGGTCTATTATGTTGTTTTATATTAAACTGATCTTTTCCCCTTTATTGAACAGGAGCAGCTGTGAAGAGACAGAGAAACAGGAGAGAGACAGAGCGGTCTAATGGAACCAGTGTTCTCCACCAGGTGAGCTACTGGGAGCCTGTTATGTTGGTATTTACATTCATAAAAAATCTACAGAGCCTTTATTTCTGGTTCTCATTGTGATTGTTATCCATCATTCACTTCTTTATTTTTCTATTTGAAAGTAAAAGTCCTGAATATTCTGCCTGTCTGCTGATACTGACCACCATTTAAATGATTTGATTATCTCCTGAAGTGGATTTATAAAAACAAACTGTGCTGTTTTGGCCTGATTCTGCGATTATATGGAGCTATTTTTACACGCCTGTGTGTGAAAACCATGTGACATGACATTTTCGCCGCCATTGAATTTTGTGCAAAGTTTAACACGTTTTAGAGCATGTTTAGGCCGCCAGAA
>NW_025729445.1:0-660 GCF_021292245.1 Micropterus dolomieu
AGAAATAGGAGATGAAATTGATTACAACTATGGTGACTCAAAATGGCCTTGGCGCTGTAAGGTGAGTTGGTTAGATTAAGTATAGAGATTTTTTTTTTAAATTTTTTGTTGCAAAAGAAAATTTTGTATTTCTCCAAAATTAACCATGTTTCCAATATTACTCTTGACTGTCTATGGAAATGCATTTAATCTTTGATCTTTGATGTGTGTTAAAATGAGTTCTTCTTTATCTGCAATCCAGTTGAAAAAAACCCAAGCTCCAGCCGCAGCAGAAGAGAATGAGACCAGCCCTGTTCCTCAGATGCTTAATGATAGACCTAACCCAGATCAGACCTGCACACAGGTAAAAGTACATTCAAACACATTCATCTATGCTGACATGTATGTGGTGGTGTTCTATTACTAAAGTGGACTAATGCTTATGTGGCTTTATATTGGCTATTAAAGGCCAGGTAATGTCACACACACCGGCATGTTTCCAGTCATGTTCTTATGGGGTCCTTCCATCTTCCAAATACATTTGTTTCTCAAGTCTCTCCTTTACACACTCGTATGTCTGTAGTCTGACCCATGTGGGGCCCTTCCGTCCAGTTCTTACGGTAATTGTTTTTAATGCACTGTGGCAACACCTGACATGATCTCAACTGTGATTTTAACATT
>NW_025729446.1:0-2267 GCF_021292245.1 Micropterus dolomieu
ATTTTTGCCAAAATTAAGATGGGACAAAACAGACAATATTTTAATATCGACTCCAAGCAAGTTTAAAGGTCTCCTATTTTTCAAGTCCTTCCTGTCTCCCTTTTTGAAAAGAAGGGAGATGGAGCCTGTTCTTGGCAAAGGTGGTAGTATACCTCTGGAGAAACTCTCCTTGAACACTTGCAACAAAGGGGGTTTTAGCTGGTCCCAAAAGGTGTTATAAAAACTCTTTGGGTAAACCATCCAAACCAGGAGATTTTTTTATTCTGCATGCTCTGCATGGCTTTTGTTAACTCATTAATTGTCAAGTCTCTCTCCAGAAGATTTTTTTCATGTTTCATGGTTAAGTGAGACAAGAAGTAATCAATTGACTGTTCAGATATGGCCTTCTCTTGGTAAAAAGACTTGATACCAGTAGTCGTCTTCTGCATGTGTTCTCGCACAGACTTCACTCGTAAAAGAAATGGAAGACTATTAACTTATGTTACAAGTCGTGGTGGATATTTTACGCACGGACTAGGTAATGCAACAGTGAACACACAGAGTGCAGATGTTGGTTTCTATTGTTTGATAGGCTGCGTCAGTATTAAAGTCCCCCCTCCAGTATTTTGACATTTCTATGATTTCATATTTTTTTGAGTCATTTCCTTACAATGATGATTACCCACATAGTTCACGAAATATTTTATTTATTTATAGCTTAATTTTGTGCTCAAAGTTGCAAAGGTTGCTTAGTTGTTAAAACGTGGTTGTGACGTATGACTATAGTAATTCCATTAGTCATCCGTCATTCTCCAAGCTTGCGCAGGCGCACTGTCATGCCTCGTTAAGTCAGAGCATCAAACCGATAAACATTGTTGTGAGCTAGCTAACCAATTTATCATGTAATTTACTTAACTTACAGTAGGTATGTCTCTCTATGTCTGATTGTTGGTTTGCCTTTCTAGTTTAGTTAGCTAAGTTAATTAAGTTGTAGTTAGCCAGGTGTAGTTAGCTAGCATAGTTACTGCAGAAAGTTGGCTAACAGAGGGTCTTCATTTTAGTTTTTAGTTTCCTCCTCTTGGTTTAGTGTGCTGTAGGTTGTCATGGTAATTTATTACGTCCGACTATTAACCACACCCACATTCTCTGTTTGAGAGTAGAACGTTAACCAAAAACGGCAGTTAAAACTGGCTGGAGGGGAGGTCTGTCAGCCATCGCCGATGGACGATGGCATCGTCTATCAACCCAACCCTAGTGGGTACACTTTTTTATTCTTTTCTAGGTGGTGTACCCTGCTCCTTGTGAGCACCCCTTTACTCTTTTCATTGTACAACTTGATCAAGCGTTTTTTGAGTTTTGCTATATCCTCAAGCATTGCAATTTGGCTTGCAGCCTTTTTTGGAAGGCTCATTTCTTTGCCGCTGCTTTTTTACCTTTGCTCATGAAAAAAAGTTTTGTTTTTTGTTTGACATCCTCCCACCATTCTCCCGAAGAGTCAAACTAGGGTTGCAAAGTGAACCATTGATGAAGTTTGTCCCTGTATCCTGTCACCACTTCTGGGTTGTCTAATAAACTAGTATGGAGTTTCCAGATACCTGGTCCAGACCTATATGAGCCATGAATTTCTAAGGAACAGTTGAGTTTGTGGTGATCTGAGAAAGCTCACTGTGGTGAGTTAGTTTTTCTTGTGGTCTGTAGGTAGGCCTACCTGATGATACATCATATTATTTAATGCCATAACTTTACTCAAATAATCTTTCTCATATTATTATAATTTGATATATCTTCTCCACCATTGCTAATAATAATAATTCCGTGTATGTTCTATCTAATATTGTGTTGGTCTTACTATACACTGATTTAACTACTTGTCCATTTTGAATAATACAGAAGGTAAAGAGTTTTTAAAAATTAATCGCATATTAAATTGCAATCGCAATATTGGTAAAAAAAACCAAAAAAAAACGCAATTACATTATTTTCCAAAATGGTTCAGCCCTAGTTGAAAAGTATTGCCACCCCAGAGGCTTGGTTTTTATTATCACGCGACCACACTGACTGTCCATTGGGCCATCGGTTTGTCTTTGAAGGCAATAGAGCACTCCTGAAGAAGGAATATGTCCCCCCCTCCTTTACGCAAAAAGCTGAAAACAGACTGGCACTTTCAGTCTGCGAGCATTAGGTCCAGGAGGTCTATGCAGTCCCTGGTTGAAACCGGAGGCCTCCCTATAGATGGTTGCTCCTGTTGACCAGGTGGGAGGACCTCTTGGGACTGCTTTGATTCCTGA
>NW_025729447.1:0-587 GCF_021292245.1 Micropterus dolomieu
AATGTAATAGATGCATAATTCAACAATATGATACGTTAATTATTTCTCCTTTGATTCCGAGAAATAACCATGATGGAGCTATCTGCCGTGGATTGGCTTGATTCCATTTCAAACTGCCGACCGTCGGCCGCAACTACCGAACGAACGCCACTATCTCTGTTAAGAAAAGGCGTTTCTAGCCTGTGATTGTAACATATAAAGTTGCTCTTTTCATTTTATAGCTATTAGAAACCAATACATCGTTGGAAAGGTCTCAACCTGTAGATTACCATATATCAGGATGAAGATTCTGAATGGATCCTGCTTTGAAATACTGACCTTTGAACCTTCACCTTGGTGCATGTTTGAATGCTTATAATTCATCAACGAAAGAGACTACAGACATGAGACCAACTGTTAAAGAGAGCTCTTGATCTTAGCTGTCATGTGAGTACAGTCAACAACTGGGGGCCCAATCAAATGTGGTTAAAATGTGGTTTAGAAACTCATATTCCCTTTAGCCACGCCATGCAGTTTGAGTCAAATCAGCACCACGGTTGTAGTTTTTCCTGTGTGCAAAGTTAGGGTTGTAATATAGGGTTGTAAAA
>NW_025729448.1:0-2330 GCF_021292245.1 Micropterus dolomieu
TACATGTGAAACCCATGGGATTACATGTGAAACCCATGGGATTACATATGAAACTTGTGTAAATTCTGTTAAAACCATAGAAAGACCCATGTGAAACCATGGGATTACATGTGAAACCCATGGGATTACATGTGAAATTTGTGTAAATTCTGATGTTAAAACCATAGAAATACCCATGTGAAACCATGGGATTACATGTGAAATCCATGTACACTCTCATGTGAAAACAACAGAAACCCAGGTGAAACCTATGGGATACATGTGAAGCCCTTGTGAAATCCCACATGAAACCTATGGGATTACATGTGAAACATATGTAAACCTAGAACTTCATGTGAATAATGTTACTTACATTTTCTTGCCAACAAAACACAAATGTAAATTAGGACTCCATGAACTCAACTCAAACTCTGAAACTAAGGGCAATGAACTTTTTTAGCTATGTGTTGATGGTATGAAAAGAGGTCCTAGCTGTGACTGAGCATCCAGCAGGAATATTATCTGTCCATACAAAGGGGGATTTCAACCCAGTGTCCTATATTCTTTTTATAAGATGCAACATGCAGATGTGTTATGATTATTTGTATTTTATAGAACTATGGAATGCTCTATGAGCGAATAGCTTATCTTTATCTATTCTCCATTGACTAAAATGGCTTTATAAAAGCACAATTCAAAGAAAATCAATTACATTTTTTTTACATGAAGATTGGACATCGAGCAAGCAGAAGTCCACTGCAAAACGGCACCATGTTCTTCTATAAGGAAGGCCTTGTGCCATGTGTCTCGCAATAAAGAAGCTAAAACAAAGTTATAAATATGGAGTGTTTAATTGCAAACAATGCAAGTATTCATTAAACTGTCCATTAAAAGGATCAACATGCCCCTAAATAAATTAAAACAAATATACAAATTAAGTGTTTATTTGGCAAAACATTTATTCTGGGGAAAGAAACTTTATCTAATTGTGTGTGTGTGTGTGTGTGTGTGTGTGTGTGTTGTCTCAGTCCTCTTGGTTTTCCGCGGCAGGACTCCTGTTTGGGGAGTGAAAGACAAAATCAAAGATTAGGGCAATACCAACACCAGTCTATTCTGTCAAAGTAAAGGTTCATTTCTTTTCTATGTGGATTCTAGGATTGGTTCTATTGTGATGCCTGGTCTATGTATTTAGAATAGTCAAATATGTAAATAAGCACAGATCCTTTAGCACCAATTCATTACAGAAGTTATCAGGCCACTTGTCAGATAGAGCAGGTATATATATACTCTATAATACAGTGTGCCCTCTAAAAATCAATCAAAACTACATTCTATAAATAACAAAATCATCAGTATCTTGGCAAATACAGTATAAATAGTTTACCATGTTTCCCTCTCTGCTCGTCTCCGGGTGTCTTTTAATTTTTGTGCCATGCAGGCCTTGATCTCAGTGTCTCCGACTTTTTTAACTTGGTCTGTAAGAAATGAAATGAAATTCTATTAAATTTACTTCAGTACTCACCAAACAAATTTGGGCCTAATTAATTCATACCGTGTAAAATCAGAATGGGTGATCCAAGAATGCATTATTTACACTGGCTTATGACCATTTGCACTGGAAATGGTAATGACAAAAAAGCTAATACAACAGCATTTTGCCCAACTCAAACAAAATTCTGACATCCTTACCAATTACTAGCTTCACTTTGCCTTTGTCAAGGCTCTGTCTTTTCTCTCCGACAATGCCTTTTTTTCCTGTGACGGAGCACGTTGTCATCTCTTCCACAGTGAAGATGGAGTCCATCACAGTCCTGGTGAGTTTTTTATAGCCTTCACACCTTTGGGCATATTCCATGGCGGTTGGATTCATTAAGGCAGTGACAGACTCATTCTGCAAAGATGAACAAATATTAGAATATATCCATGTAATCATAGAATGCCCAAAAAGATGTGGTAATAATAAACAGGTCATAATTTTGTACATGAAGTCCAATTTTTTTAAACCTCAAGTTCTCTTCAAGTTCCTAGTGACAGGCTTGTTGTTTACTGCAGCAGTGTTTCCATTTGATGTAATGTAGGTAGGATGTAGGTAGGAGGAGGGACACAATAACCTTTCAGAGCGGGCATTAATAGTGGAAAACTAGAATAGCATCACTAACATTCATTTTGGACAAATAAAAGGGCAACATACATGCAAGATATGTATAATATATATAATATAAATATAATGAATGTAAACAAACAATGCATGGTCCACAAATAAAATTACTTCTCCTGAATATGTAAGAGATACCTTTATCTCTGCTGATTGGTTAGGAAGAGGGGCTTGGTGGCTGGGTACAGGCTTAGTG
>NW_025729449.1:0-1179 GCF_021292245.1 Micropterus dolomieu
ATTGTGACCAAGCATTGGTTACGCATAAAATGAAAGAATGTCATTAACCTTGCTGAAAATTAAAACACTGCAAAATTAACTTATTTAGATTCTTTTCAGCAACAATATCAACAACAGATAGCAACAACAAGGTAACATAACTACTAACTTAAGAGGCAGCGCCACTACTAACTTAGCAAGGATTATTATTTAAAGAGAATAACAGTTTATAATGAAACATTGTTTTTGCTCAAGAAGGAAAGAGTTGTTAAGTACCCCTTTCGCATTCCTGGCTTATGACGTTTGCACATCAGCTAAAAGAAGAGACAGGAGTGGTGTTTTATGGCCCAGCCATTCTATGGGAAAAAGGGATCAGAAGTCCGGTACTTTGATGTCCTGAGGCACCCTATACAGTGGGTACGGAAAGTATTCAGACCCCTTTAAATTTTTCACTCTTTGTTTCATTGCAGCCATTTTCCAAAAATCACAAAAGTTAATTTTATTTCTCAGTAATGTACACTCAGCACCCCATCTTGACAGAAAAAAACAGAAATGTAGAAATTTTTGCAAATTAAAATACAGGTCAAATACTAATAAAACGTTACATGAAAAGACTAAATGTTAAAAAAGTCAGACAAATTATATTTAAAGGTGAATGCAAAAAATACTTTACATATTCTAAAAAGCAGACCCATGCAGTGTAAATAACAAAGTAAGTTTCTCTAGGGCATATAATTCATTTGTAAATTTGTAAATGCAATATCTGTTTTGGTCATTAGGTTTTGTTGACTGTGCTGTACAATGCAGCTGGATCCTCTCCAGTTTCCTGACCTCTGGTTCTGAAAAAAAAGATATTGTTTGAAAAAATATAATTACCATCACATCCCAACAGTGTTTTAGAGTTTAAAATATAAATAAGGAGGGAAAATGACAAATTAACACATTTATTTCATTTGTTATGTCATCTGAATCTTGCAGTGAGTAGTGTTGTAGTACTCGAGACCGGTCTTGGTCTCGAGTACTACAAAAAAACGTATTGCTTCAAATGCAACCGATAATCCTACTTAAAAATATGTTCCCCCTCCCTGCGATAGTAAGTATGGAAAAGGAGTGTTGAATAAAGATGCTTTTGTTGATTTCAGCTTTTAGTGTTTGTATGCGGGTGTTTTAATGGGAATGTGGATCTTTCAGATAAATTTC
>NW_025729450.1:0-545 GCF_021292245.1 Micropterus dolomieu
ATAACTATGTTACTACACAATCCCTATCAAAGTGTAAAACACGCACTGTAGCCTACTGTATACAACATGTGATTACGCCTCCTGTATGAGAACACAGTTCACCTACCACAACATCTACAAGTCACAAAACAATTAAGGAACAGGCTAGCTACTGCTGTGCTGCTAGCTAACATTCCACATGTTTTTACCAAAGCATAAAAACGTGTCTAACATGACATTCCTTGCAAATGCAAGTGATTGAAAATGATTTACATATTACTTACAGGCACATAGTCTCCAAGGCAAAAGCGGATCAGATATACTTTCAGCAACATGAATCCAGCACTGTCTATCTTGCCTGTCTGTCTTCAACTGAAGAGTGTGCTTCACTAAATTATTAACTCTGACCAGTAGAGGGCAGCAACCAGCATGAACCCCTGTAATTTAACCATTAAGCTCAGTATTCAACTATTATCTTAACTTTAAAGACAGCACACTCCCCGCTTGATATAATAACATTGTATCACTACAGATCCTTCCAAACTTGAGGAAAAATGTCTTTTGAC
>NW_025729451.1:0-333 GCF_021292245.1 Micropterus dolomieu
ATAGCGCAAATCGATAGCCTCGACTCTACTCGACCCTGCTCCGTTTTCCATTGCAGATAGTACCCAGAGATAGTACGTAGCTTGTCGTCATAGCGACATCACACACAACTGCCGCGATGTAATGTTCAATGCGACACACACACCAGCGATCCACACGGCTTTCTCTTTTTTAAGTTAAAACGTTTCAACATTCCTCAGAATGTAAAGACAGATAAGCGGTATGAAAACCTTCCAACTGTGTTTTCCTCTGCCATTGTTGCTGCAGCGGTCTGTGTGACGGCGGGAGCAGAGGGCTCTGTGAGCGGGCGGCTGGCCGGCCTCACACGCTCCTCC
>NW_025729453.1:0-336 GCF_021292245.1 Micropterus dolomieu
ACTGATTATTCAGAAAAGAAACACTGTTAAACAAGGTAGACATATTTAACATCTTTTATGTAAAAGCAAAAAAATTAATAAATCAAAATATATTAATATACACACACACACACACACACACACACACACACACACACTATATATATATATATATATATATATATATATATATATATGCTGCGGGGGGTTGTGATCTGATAAGGTTTTGGAGGTGCAATGCGTACCACTGCAGTGGAGCTGCTGGTGAGATGCACTCTGATACGATGCTCTGTTAACCTCAATCCTAGTGTGCGTGTGTGCCCACATGTACATGTGTGTTCGCCGGTGTGTGTGCGC
>NW_025729454.1:0-2850 GCF_021292245.1 Micropterus dolomieu
ACCTCTGTGTGTCAGGAGGACACACACACACACACACACACACACACACACACACACCTTATTACCTTCTCTCCACTCCCCGCCTATGCCACTGCTCACTATACACACCACTATAATCTTGTAAATTATGACATCTAAAAACTAGTTACAATCACAATCAGCCCATTCACTTTCTCTCTAAATACCAAGGGTATGAATGCCTGGGTGAAAAGACAAAGAATAACAACTTATTTACAACAATTAAAATCTGACATAGTCTTTCTACAAGAAACCCATCTTAAGAATGACAGTGTCAACCATCCTTACAAAGTCTGGGTTGGTCAAGTGTTCCACTCCCAGTTTAATGCTAATGCCAGAAGGACAGCAATCCTCGTACATAAAGACATTCCATTTCAAGCTGAAGAAGTGATTGCTGAAAGAAATGGGAGATTTGTCATTGCAGCAGGTCGACTTTTCACCAGTCTTGTCATTTTGATCAATGTTTACTCTCCAAAGCATGATGACGACAACTTTTTTAACAAACTATTTTCCGCCAATTATAAGTTGATAATAGGTGGCAACTTTTAACTTCGTACTCAACACCGTGTAAGACAGATCATCGAACAAGACCCAACCCCTCACCAAATCTGGAAAAGTGGTCAATGATTTCATAGTGCACAATGATGTTTCGGACATTTGGAGGTTCAAATTTAATGATCAAAAAGTATTCTCCTTCTTCTCTAATGTCCACCACACTTACACTCAGATCGACTATTTTCTCTTAGACAATAGGCTGCTGGGTCATGTCAGCTCTTGCTCATATCATAGTATTATGATCTCAGACCATGGGGCTGTGTCATTTCACATAGCTCTACCCAACTGCCTTAGGCCCTCTTGCAATTGGAGGCTTAACCCACTCCTCATTCCCGACGAACAATTTGTGAATCATGTTTCTTCTCAAATTAACTTTTTCCTTGAAACCGACACCTCTCCGGAAGTTTCCCACTCGACCTTATGGGAGACCCTTAAGGCCTATCTTCGAGGGCAAATAATTGAATACTCTTCCAGGACAAAAAAAGCAAGAGACTCAAAATTCGATGACATTTCGCGAGCCATTGCAAGGATTGATAGGAATATTCCTCCTTTCCGTCCCCAACACTTTTCAAAGAGAGACTGAGATTACAGACGGAATATGGCCACGGATAAGGCCATTTATTTACTCACTAAAGCACGATTTAGAGTTTACGATTCAGGGGATAAGGCTGGCAGGCTACTTGCCCAACAAGCTCGCCAAGCCCAATAATCTCGCCTTATACCCAAGATTCATAGTCAAACAGGGGAAATTGTCACAGACCACGTGGAAATTAACGACACCTTCAAACAATACTATAGTAAATCATATAGCTCTGAATGCAATGGTAACTTTTCACAGCTCAATCACTTCTTTGATAACCTTCATTTTCCTTCTGTTCCAGCCGAACAACAACCTTTACTGGGAGGTGCGATTTCCAAGACAGAGATTCTAAAAGCTATCAATTCCCTGAAAGGCAACAAGACTCCTGGTCCAGATGGGTATTCCTCCGAATTTTTATAAAAAATTTGCACCCATGCTGTGCCCTCTGCTACAAGCCATGTTTAATGAATCTCTGGCATTCGGACAGCTCCCACCAACAAGCCGCAATAACGCTTCTACCAAAAGGGGATAAAAATCCACTTCAGTGCTCCTCCTACCATCCAATTTCTCTGCTGAATGTGGATTATACAATTTTATCCAAGGTTTTGGCGGCTAGATTGGAGACAGTTATCCCACAAGTTATTGCAGTGGACCAATCAGGTTTCATCCTAAATAGGCACTCTAGTTCAAATTTCCCAAGGCTTTTCAATATTGTTTACTCCCCTCCATCCCGCTTCCCGGAAATGGTTATATCTGTAGACGCTGAAAAAGCGTTCGACCGAGTTGAATGGCGATATTTGTTTGCAACGCTGAAAAAATTTGGGTTTGGAGACTCCTTCGTCTCCTGGATTAAGCTCCTCTACTCTCATCCTACAGCCACAATAATTACTAACGGACAGCAATCAGAATATTTTTCTCTTGGCAGAGGCACACGTCAAGGCTGCAGTCTGTCTCCACTGCTTTTCGCCATTGCGTCGCTGGCCATTGCTCTTAGACAGTCAGGGGACTTCTGGGGCATAGAGCGTTGGGGCCTCACACACAAATTTTCCCTTTATGCAGATGACATTCTTTTATACGTCCTAGACCCACTAAGCTCTGTCTGTTATGGGATTGTGTGGTGTGGGGACAGAGAGGACCCAAATGCAATGTTCGGAGGGAAGGAGGTTTATTGAGGGAGAAAGGGGTAGAGGGACTGGAGTGGAGGAAGAGGTAGATGTCGGGAAAGCACAGGCACGGGGAACCAAGGAGACAGGGGGCCAGGGAGCCGGGGAACACTGGGGCCGAGGAAGCGAGGAGAGGCGGGGGAACAGGGAGCACGCCGTGAGGGAAGTCCGAGGAGGAGAGGGCCGGTGGATGAGCCCAGCCGACTGAACAGAGGACGAGGGTGAGTGTACCTGGGAGGGAAACAGACAGAGAGATAGGGTTAGGGATGAGCGACAAGGCACAGGGAAAATGCGAAAAAACAAGAAACATGAAAGCCTGAACGTGGGGGTGGTACCGGGTATGGAGCAACGACGATCAAGCGAGGATGGTGTGGAGAACCGGGGTTGAAATACATTCAATTCAATTTTATTTATATAGCGCCAAATCACAACAACAGTTATCTCACAGCGCTTTTCATAAAAGAGCAGGTCTAGACCGAACTCTGTGATGATATTTACAGAAGCCCAACAGTTCCCACCAAGAGCAGCACTAGG
>NW_025729455.1:0-1968 GCF_021292245.1 Micropterus dolomieu
CAAGACAGAATGTATGTCTTTGCATCGTCTATAGGCTTTTTCCTCCTCCTCCTTGTGGACATAATGGCTCTGTGAAAATAATTGTAATTCGTACTTAGTCAAGGCAAATCTCACAAAAAGGTTTTTGAAAAATAGCAAGTCACAAAAAAAATCTATTATGTAAAATAAATAAATAAACAGACATTCATACAAACACATAGACGCTGCAACAGCTGTGTACTGAGCTTTGCTATTGCAAGATGCACATTGTTTAACATCAAACACGGGCTAATGAAATATGCAAATTCTGAAATGAGCACACTGAAAGCTGACCGAGCCTGTTGAAGCCGAGAAGTTAACTTGTTAGATGATAACCATGTTGTGCTGCACAGACACTCCGTAATCAATTTAAACTAGGGATGTCAAACTTAACTTCTGGTACAGCAGCATGGCGGCGTTGCCACATGACCATTGACTGACATATGCAGCATCACATCCTTCCTCATACATAAGCGCATGGATGGTTATGGGGGGGTCCAGGGTAGGCCGGTACCACCAGGACAAAAGCTTGGTGAAAACTTCCCTTAGAAGTATTGAGTCTAAACAAGCAAAGGTTTCACATCTTGCTACATTTGTTGATCAGTTGATCAGTCACAGTGATGCTCTGAAATTTAAGAATGTGTTTTTATTTGTTAAAAATGTGGGTCAATGACGTGACGCCTAAATTTTCTGTTCGACTGCATTTTTTCAGGAAAAAATGGGTTTAAATGCCTAAAAGGATACTGCATATTTGTAGTACCTCTCCCATGTATGTACTCACTTTAACTTTTCAAAAACCTTTACTTATTTGTTATTTTTTTTGTTATTTAAAGTGTCAAAACATCATGTGGTGCGTAAGTTCGGCCATAACTTCTGTTTTGAAAACATCTTTGATATTGATTATTATTGAGTGACTCCAAAACGGCACCGTAGCTTCAGTCCTGCGTTAGCTTCTGGCTAACCTCCATCAGCGAGTCCTGCCCTGTCTTGCTCACAATTCACAACCGATTATACCTTTAACGACAGGACTTCACTGCACCCCGTCTCTGCCCCGCTGTCATGTCCGTGGTGACGTTATTAGGTTATGCCAACTGCTAATAGTAATATTATGTCGCTAACGTTAGCTACATTGCAGCTAAACGAGGTAGCAAACATCACGATATAACGCCAAAATATGAACTCACCATGAAAACCATGCCTAGCTTACCTGTTGCATGAAGAGGTCGGTATTTGTAAAAATATTCAGATGTCCAACCACTCCGTCTTCTTCTGTCTTCAATCTTCTATCCTTGAAGTCTTCTTCTTCATCTACTTCTTCTTCTTGTGCAATTTCCGCAGTTTTCCTTACATTCGCGGCTGATTGTACAGTGCAGTAATTTCATTGGCCAAAGGTTTCAGATTCCCGCGGTGTGTATTCGATTTCGCGGGAAGTGTATATCCTGACTTCCGGTACAAAAAGGCTGGACGATACACACCTTCACACACATACCCACTTTTTGCTACCTTACGGGCCACTTTTTAGAAATGAAAAAAAAAGCAATGGTAGCATCAGGGGAAGCTGCTGAGCTCATTTTAATTGAAATCGGAGTGGGGCCCACCATTTTGGGCCCCACTCCGATTTTGGAACTCCTTAGGTGGATGTGCTCCCACCGATGGGAACCCACACCGACGCAAATGTTAGTACACACACACACACACACACACACACACACACACACACACACACACACACACACACAGCTCAAAAAAATAAAGTGAACACTTAGACAACACAATTTAACTCAGTAACACTCCTAACACTCCTGTTACTAAGTCAGTAACACTCCTGTGAAATCAAACTGTCCACTTAGGAAGCAACACTGATTGATAATCAATTTCACATGCTGTTGTGCAAATGGAATAGACAACAGGTGGAAATTATAGGCAATTAGCAAGACACCCCCAATAAAG
>NW_025729455.1:1988-2441 GCF_021292245.1 Micropterus dolomieu
ACACACACACACATTAATACAGACACCACGCCCCCGGTCACACCCACAGTAACTGATGACGTGACGATGCGCGTGCATGTACACTACAGTGCAAAGAAAAGAGAGGAAACCCAATAAAAACTCAAACAAACCCAGTGTATGGCTCCTACAATGCATCTTTGTAAAGAGAGAAACAGACAGAAAAAGTCTCTAACTCTGCCTGTCAGCTCGCTCTGCTCCGTTAAAACTGAATTTACCATTCAGAATTGAATACGAGTGCACTCCAGATTTAGCTGCAGCCAGCTGACCGTGTGCTTCTCCCTATACCGCAGTTCTGTGTCCATGCATGCAGCAAACTGAAAGCACTGTCTGTCGGTGCTTCTACGTGAAAAGAGAAGGAAGACATTGCTGGTAGTATTGTCTTCAGAGTTGTTAAACACCTCAGCGCACTGAAGGAAGCCATCTGACTGTGTG
>NW_025729455.1:2461-3135 GCF_021292245.1 Micropterus dolomieu
ATCAAACTGTCCACTTAGGAAGCAACACTGATTGATAATCAATTTCACATGCTGTTGTGCAAATGGAATAGACAACAGGTGGAAATTATAGGCAATTAGCAAGACACCCCCAATAAAGGAGTGATTCTGCAGGTGGTGACCACAGACCACTTCTCAGTTCCTATGCTTCCTGGCTGATGTTTTGGTCACTTTTGAATGCTGGCGGTGCTTTCACTCTAGTGGTAGCATGAGACGGAGTCTACAACCCACACAAGTGTCTCGGGTAGTGCAGCTCATCCAGGATGGCACATCAATGCGAGCTGTGGCAAGAAGGTTTGCTGTGTCTGTCAGCGTAGTGTCCAGAGCATGGAGGCGCTACCAGGAGACAGGCAAGTACATCAGGAGATGTGGAGGAGGCCGTAGGAGGGCAACAACCCAGCAGCAGGACCGCTACCTCCGCCTTCGTGCAAGGAGGAGCAGGAGGAGCACTGCCAGAGCCCTGCAAAATGACCTCCAGCAGGCCACAAATGTGCATGTGTCTGCTCAAACGGTCAGAAACAGACTCCATGAGGGTGGTATGAGGGCCCGACGTCCACAGGTGGGGGTTGTGCTTACAGCCCAACACCGTGCAGGACGTTTGGCATTTGGCAGAGAACACCAAGATTGGCAAATTCGCCACTGGCGCCCTGTGCTCT
>NW_025729456.1:0-1077 GCF_021292245.1 Micropterus dolomieu
GGGGGGGGGGGGGGGTATGCGTAACTTACACTTGCGAAATCTTTGCACTCACATCTTTTGTTACTGTATTAGAACTACACTTATGTCAACAACCAGTGAAGAAGTCACGATGTCAACAAATAAAAAGCAAAAAAAAAAAACTATGTTCTTCCATTTCTCCTCTGTTGAAGTTACTGTAATGTTACATGGGGTTTGGAAGCACAAAAAAAGTGGGTGCGTCCTTCTCCAAGATTTTTATATATATATCCTCAACATATATCAAGAGAACAAGATTTCAGGTCTTTAACACTATTTAATAGAAATTCTCATTGATGCTATTTTAAAGCTGCTATGTTCAATGTTTTGCTCTAAACTGCATTTCGTTATTCGTATTTTGTATACAATGACAGTAGAGTCTCTATCATCAATCCAATGAAATCTGTTAGTTGACAATTTTGAGCATTAAACACTTAATTTCCTGGATTCCGGTAAGTTTTTCTGCACCAAATTCTGTCTTTCCTGCATCAAATTTTGTTGGAAATGTTTTTATTTATGCAAAGGTCCTGTCCGTTTTTTAATTAGATTTGGCACTGGTACCACAGCTAACTTCTCTCATTGACCAGGATTCAAAGAGCTGCTAACTATGGTTGATTAATGTTAACATTACTATAGCTAGCTAGCTAGCCTAGCAAAAATGTATGTATGTGAGCACAAAGACACTCCTGAGCAGCAGGTATGCTAAAATGCTTTCTTTACCTTGCTGTGTCGCTGCAGTGCAGCAGGCGCGAGCAGTGAAAATAAGGAATGGAGTTTAACCTATGTGGACTCTAAATGAGCCGAGTGGGAAGGATTTGAGGGCAACATCTACATATTTAAGTTTTATAGCCAATGAATATAGAAAATATAGTAAATGTAAATATAAATTAATTTAGTTTAGGCTTTGCCTTGGTGAGTTTGTTTTATCCATATTATTATATATTTTTATTATATTTTATTAGCTATATGTGGTATTGTTTTGAGGATAGTTTATTTAGTGGAGAACTTGTTAGTAGTTTGCAGCAGTATTTTATTTCTTATTCTTTTTTTTATATATATATA
>NW_025729457.1:0-702 GCF_021292245.1 Micropterus dolomieu
GTACTTCTGTATAGCTTTGCCCATGGCTGTTGTTATCTTAGCTTCAGTCTATGTCTGCTTGTGTCTGGATTAGTTTGTTGTTTTTATTATTCTGATCTGTGACTTCTTACCTTGATATGTTTAGTGTTACTGCTCACCTCCAGTAATCTGCCTGCCATCCAGCCTCTCTGTTTTCCCTTCTGTCTCTCTGCCTCGTTAACCCTGATCCCAGTCACCTGTGTTGCTCCCGCCCTGCTTGTTAGTCCCTGTGTATAAATGTCTGGTGTTTCTGTTCATTGTACTGTGAATACACACTGTTGTGTCTGATGTTGAGTGGTCTGCCTGTCTCTGTGAAGCCTGATCCTCTGTTTGGAAGTCTTACACCCAAACTGCATGTAAGCCATTTTTGTGTTTCTTGGATTAAACCCTGTGCACCTTCAGTCTACTCTCCAGTGTCTTGCGTTTGGGTTCTCTCCTGTTTGCACTTCATCTGAACCCTGACAAAACTATGTAGTTGGATTAATTTCATGTAGCCTAGTTATTCTCCAGCCTGTAGTTTGGCTTTTCCGGTTACGTTAGCAAGACAATCAGCTGATCAGTTATTGGCAATAAAACAGTAATACAGCGCATGGAAGCAATCAGCCAGCTAAACTTTTACTGCTCTGGTAGAAAAAAACGTGTAGTTGGATTCATTTCATGTAGTGACTCCTCTTCCTGACACAA
>NW_025729458.1:0-926 GCF_021292245.1 Micropterus dolomieu
CGAAGTGAGTTGATGAATGCATCGGTTGATAGATCATCAAGTAACTCTATGTGCACTGCACGAGAGCACATGCATGTGAACAATAGTCCATAACGTTTCAGCTCTTTTCGACCTTCTTTGATATAAAATGGACCGAAACAATCCATCCCGCAATACGTGAAGGGAGGAGTTGTCTCCATTCTCTCACGTGGCAGATCTGCCATTCTCTGTTCTTCAGTGTGACGCCTAAACTTTCTGCACTTGACGCAGTGGTAGATGACTGATGACACAGCTTGACTACATCCGAGGATCCATATGCCATTTGATCTCAACTCGTTTATGATCATGCCACGCCCCTGATGTTGCACTTGCCTGTGATAGTGATCAATCAGTAACCTTGTTATGTGGTTGGTTTTCGGTAATATGACTGGATGTTTGATGTGTGGATGCATGATTTCTTTGGAGAAGACTTCCCTTTTTACAATGAGCATGATGGTAAGCTCCGCATCCTGTCTTTCCTCGAGACTTGTGGCTTCATTGGTTCTCTGTATTGTGCCCTTAAACTCCTTGAGAAATCTTTGAAGTCTGGCGATTGCTTTCACTAGTCTTGTCCAACTTGAAAACTTAAGAAAGCGATTAGAGAGCAAATCTGTTGTTGTTGAGGTCTGGTGCACAATGACCCTGCGGACTTCTGGATCTTTGGCATCAAGTTCTCTCACCTTAACCTCACCGCTTGGAAGCTCTTCCTGCCAGAGAAACTCTGGACCACTAAACCAATTGGAAGCAATGAACTCTTTTGCCTTAAGCCCTCGTGACACATGATCAGCGGGATTGTCTTCTGATGTCACGTATTTCCACTGGGTTGGTTTTGTGCTTTCCTTGATGCGCTGTATGCGGTTAGCTACGAAGACATGAAACCGTTTTGCGTCATTGTTAATGTATCCCAA
>NW_025729459.1:0-867 GCF_021292245.1 Micropterus dolomieu
TAGGAAGGTGGTAGGTAGGCAGACTCCAACATCATATGTTTGCAGAAGTGATTATTTTATTGACCATGGTCGGCAGTACATGGATAATTCAATCCAAAATAACAAAAGAAAAATAACACATCAAACTTATAGTAACACTAACACAAGGCACGTGTTCACAGCAGCACACCCTCACCTCCCCCCCCCGTTTATATAGGGTGGTCAATTCACACCCAACTGCTTCAGCCCATCCCATTCTGATGCAGGTTGATCTACTCCACAACATCTATATCTAGAAATCTCTTAATATTTGGAACTTCGTTATCAGTTCACTCTGCTCCCACTGCCTAGAAAAACAGGTCAGGGTTATTCACACATTTATTCATAATAATCAAAAAACAACCAAAAGAAACATTCCTACAAAGAAAGAAAACCCTCTACTTGGTTTGGCCCAGTGATGTCATCCATGACCACCCTATTCCTATAAAACAGGAAATACTTAGGCCGGCCCCTCCGTAAAAAATTATCCTGCGTGGTGGAACTGAACAAAGGAAGTAGTATTAACACAGGAAAACAACAATAACATAATAAAAAACACAAACAACCCGTAATAGTAAGTGGTGCACTTTTACACAAGCTATGGCAAATTACCAAAAAACATAAACATATATGTATAAACTAGAAAGTCATGGCCTGTATGGGACAAGTGGTGAGCAAACCCACTTCGTCACAGTGTGAGTCATGTGATCTTTGTATGCATGTACTGAACATCCTGTATGTGTCTCTAACACTCCACAGAGATATGAAATGTGGTCAAAACACATTTTATTTAGTGTTAGAAGCATATTGTCAAACCCACACTAAGTAAGGTGCTGGCTCACTGGCAGA
>NW_025729460.1:0-504 GCF_021292245.1 Micropterus dolomieu
CTACATGGGTTACTGAGCATGTGTGAGATTGTGTGTTACTGTTTCCTGGCTCTGTGTGTGTGTGTGTGTGTGTGTGTGTGTGTGTGTGTGTGTGTGTGTGTGTGTGTGTGTGTGTGTGTACATGTAATAAGACACTTTAATGAAAGGAAGAGAAAGACTAGGGTGAAAGAGAGAGGAGAGAGATGACAGAGGAGAACAATATTGAGCGACGTAAGAGAGGGAAAAAAATGCCGTATAAAGACACATAGACACACAGACACACGTGGACATCAATACTGTCAAACTGCAAAGTCACATCAGACACACGAGACAATACCCAGACTGTGTGATTGACAGAGAGATCAAAAAACAGAGAAACGGGGGAGAATGAAACATACACAGAGACAGAGAGAAAGCAATGTTCATTACTAATATGTTGAGATGTTTGAAAGAAAAAAATAAAGACTAAATAGGGAAATGGGATATATATAAAATGTTGATAACAGACAGGAGAAACTGCAAAAA
>NW_025729461.1:0-453 GCF_021292245.1 Micropterus dolomieu
ATAACTATAGATAATGCGTCACGGAGGTGCTTGGGCCCCAGAACAATAACTTCAGTTTTTAACATTAGAAAATTACAGGTTATCCAGGTTTCAATATTCAGAAGGCACGTTTGAAGTTTAGCTAACTTATTAGTTTCATCTGGCTTGATCGATAGATATAACTGAGTATCATCTGCATAACAATGAAAGTTTATGGAATATTTCCTGATAATATTGCCTAAAGGAAGCATAAATAAAGTGAACAGGATTGGTACAAGCACAGATCCTTTTTTCCTCTTTTTTAGTCTTCCTCACAGCCATTTTATTTGTTCAACATCTCACATTAAAAATACTTCAAATATGCATACATTTGGCAGCAAATAAATATATGACATTAGGTCTTTGTTTCACTTACAATACTACAAACCAACTATAAAAACTGACTTCTGTATTGTAGCGTAAATTAATCAGGAC
>NW_025729462.1:0-326 GCF_021292245.1 Micropterus dolomieu
ACAAAGACAAGACAGAAACACAAGGTATATATACACAGGGACTAACGAGCAGGGCGGGAGCAACACAGGTGAAAGACATGAGGCTAACGAGGCACAGGTAGAGAGAGAGAGAGAGAGAGAGAGAGAGAGAGAGAGAGTGTAGGGGAAAACAGAGACAGACATGCAGAGGGATCACTGGGGTAACAGACATGACAAGGGTTACTGAACACTAGACGAAAGACAAGACAGACCCCCAAAACCCAACAGACCAAAATAAAGCCAACTAAACACAAAAGTGCAAAACACCGCATGGCAGACAGGCAGAGTGTGACATTTACACCTGCAGT
>NW_025729463.1:0-1099 GCF_021292245.1 Micropterus dolomieu
TAATGTGGAACTTTAAGGCTTAATATCATTTAAACAGGTACCAGGCTTTAAACATGTTTTTTTCTGCTGTAAAGTTGGGCATTTTAACATGAAGCCAGTCTCAAATGGCCACTGATGAACTGCAGTTTAAGTTACCATAAAACTTCAATTAATAGCCGAGCTATTCCATTTTAGTGGCCTGGTGTGGGAACACATTTTGACAAATATTCAATTCAATTCAATTTTATTTATATAGCGCCAAATCACAACAACAGTTATCTCACAGCGCTTTTCATAAAAGAGCAGGTCTAGACCGTACTCTGTGATGATATTTACAGAAGCCCAACAGTTCCCACCAAGAGCAAGCACTAGGCGACAGAGGCAAGGAAAAACTTCCTTTTAAGAGGCAGAAACCTCGAGCAGAACCATGGCTCAGGGTGGGCGGCCATCTGCCTCGACCGGTTGGGGTGAGAGAGAGAGAGAAAGAGAGAGAGAAAGAGAGTGAAAGAGAGAGAGAGAGAGAGAAAGAGAGAGAGAGAGAGGGATGTAAGGAGAGAGAGAGGGGAGGGAGGCAGCCTACACAATATACACACAGAGGTACAGACAGCGAAATAAACGCCTGCCTCAATTTAATGGTATAAAACATCTTAAACCCTGCCGGGTCGCCCGCTTTAGCAGCTTCTAAGCTGCTTAGATCGTTAATACAAATATTAATGTTTAAACGTATGATCAGTATGTCAGTATGAACATGCTACACATCGTTAGATTGGTTAGATTCTCCCCAATTCAATACTTCAGTTCATTTAAGGGAAACAACAAGCCCCAAAGTCTGCTGTTACCGCAAACCTGACGGCTCCGAGAGATTATATCACATAGGAGAAATCTTGACCCTGCATATTATGTATTTGGGACAGGCATCCATATGGGACAGGCCTTTAAATCTTTTTGCACAAAACTGAAACTACTATGAAACAGTTTATTTATTTCAAACAGAATAATACTTGTAAAATTAATCAACTAACTTGAAAAATTATCAAATAATATCAAATACACGTCATTCCTTTGATCTAGCTCAAACAGACGGCTTATGCGCTTTTTTTTTTTTAAAGTAACATCACAA
>NW_025729464.1:0-18170 GCF_021292245.1 Micropterus dolomieu
TTTTTTTTTTTTCAAAACTGTTTGAGATGATAGAACGCCTAAAAATCTGTGCATCATTTGCATGATAGTTGCCCAGGAAAAGAAATCATCCTGTAGAGTAATATTTGAGGAACCATAACAACACAACAAATGTTCAGGATCACTCATTTTCACTCCTGCCACTGAAAAAGAGGCAAACGTGGTCTGATTTTTTAAAAGTTGTATAACATAGGTAGGGCATGAATTTGGTGTAAACAGCATTACTAATCTTAAAACCAGTTTTTTATTTTACTGTGCTCGAGTAGAGTTCACAGAATGAATGTTTATGAATCCATGCCATAATAAGTTGGGCTGCTCCAACAGTGCCAGGTAAATGTGGTCTTCAATACTCTGAACTGAATATTAACAACAGAAAAACATTTACTTGGCGCCTGAGGTTTACTCCTCCAGAAGAACACAAGTGACAGTGACACTAGTGAATGAAACAGACTTTTGCCGGTCCAGCCAGAGAGAAGAGGGGAAATGAAACGAAGTTAAGTTTATTTTAAAAACCTAAAAGATTTGCAACTTCTGAGAAAACATTCAGAGCATGAGCCCGATACGCCAACCCCCTTGTCTTTGATTACTACATTTAAAAAAAAAAGAAAGTTAGATTTGGGGTCTAGATGTGTCAGTGATCACACTCCATACAAATATCCCAGTTGAAGCTTGAGCCCAGGACGCGCATTCAGGTGCCAGAGTGATCTCTCCGCGCGTTCACGAGCATGTAAACACCTGACAGCAGGAGTCAGACCCCGCTGTTTATTTTTCATAGGCTCCTCTGCAAACCCCTCCTGTTGATCACGCAGCTGTTTCTTGCTAGCAGGATGACGGACGAAGAGTCGTTTGTATCAGAGGATCAGACTGTGGGAGACAGCGGCCTGCTGCAGGACTACAGGCGGCCTACTCGGCTTTACTGCATGAATGGCGGACATCACCTCCAGATCCTCCCCGATGGGACAGTGCAGGGCCAGAGGGATGACGGGGACGTTCACAGTAAGACTCCAGCACACCGCCCATTTTACATCCAGGTCAGGCCTACAGCATGATGCGTTCACTTCCTTTTACTGCAGGCGTGTCAGGTTCAAAGAGAAGGGAAACAGACCATTAAGTTCCCTCCATGGGGAAATGTGGCCGCCATTCACTGACATTTTAAAAGGGAAAAGATGGGGCACCCCAGCATTGCACAGGACTATTTGACATTGTTTAAAGTTCATTTTAAATGCAGTGCAAAAGTGCAGTTACAGCCTACTTTTGGGTAGGGTTACTTATAATTGCTTTATCATTAATGATATAAAATTTACTGTCAAGCTTACTTTCCGCAGAATCTCTCTGATGTACTTCATGTAGGCTGTGCCCCACCCTCTATAGAAGTCTCAGACCAATCAAACCTATTGTTACTTGTCAAGTACTGTTGTAGTAACAATTCAGTTTAAATTCTCTGTCTAATACGCGAGTACATCCGTCTCAGATGCAGGAAAGACTGACAGGTTTATTCTTTCTGTTTCACAAGACTCTTGACTAGCTGTCATTCAAATGAAGGGCAAATATATTTATATTGTTTGAATGTCTTCTCTCCATCCATCTGTCAGGCAACTGAAGCTGAGGGCAAACAGCAACAGTGTTTGAAGTGACACAGAAATCTCAGATTTGTCGTTGCCGTTTTTCTCTTACCTGAGAAGAAGGTGACCCATGTCTTTAAAGGTGTCAGCTGCTGACGTGTTGTTTTTAAACTTTTCCCTCATTTAAGCTGTTTTAAGGCTCAAAGCTGTGGGCAGAGGCGTGGTGGTCATCCAGGGAACAGAAGCCGAGCGATATCTGGCCATGAGCGACAAGGGGCGATTGTACAGTTCAGTGAGTATCTACAGTGGACCTGATGATTGATGTGGTAATAAATCAGGAACCTACACTGGATTTAATGATGCAGGCATATGTTGATCATTTTATGAGGTTAATAACTAGGGTTGAGCAAGTACTCTGCTGAAACGGGTATCCAGTACATATAATGTACTTTGAGTACCATCAGAGTAAAATGTGTCAGCCTATCTCTTTTCTAATAAATAATACCTGTAGGAACTTCTGTAAATAGTTATCTTATTATTGTGATCAAATATTGCTCTGAAGCTCGATTCTGAGGCTGTTCTGTTAATAGTTCTCCTATAAATATAGCAATCTGATCAACTTATATCAATTTCAGTCATAAATGAACAACTTCTGGTTAGTCCTGCCCATGTCTGGTGTAAGCCCCTCCCACTCTGAATACAGATAATTTAGTTGGTTGAATGGATACAGATACAGATAATGGTGTCCTCGCTCATCCCTATTAACCACTCACTAATTTTCAAACTTTTAGCCTTAGACCAAAGTTGCCGCGAGCTGTCGCTGCTTGTTTTGTGTTTCTCTCTCAGCCCACAGTAAATGATGAATGTTACTTCCTGGAGAAGCTGGAGGAGAACCACTACAACACATATCTATCTCAGAAATATCAGGAGGGGAACTGGTACGTGGCTCTGAAAAAGAACGGAAAAGCTAAACTGGGTCCACGGACTCACATCGGACAGAAGGCCATCTTCTTTCTGCCCCGACATCTGTGAGCACACTTGTCCCAACACACACAGCGATACCTCAGCCCAAACGGATGTGAAGCTGCGGAGGGATTTTCTTCTGTTGAAAACACACGTATTTCCCCATATTAGTTCATGACACAGACCAGAAGAAATGAAGAAGTGGTGTGAAAGTGGTTGATAATAATTATAATCATTAGGGAAATGACCAGCTGTTTTGATGACGTTTCGTCCAAGTATTACTCTTAATGTGCATGTTGTCATCTTGTTTTTGTTCACTTACACAACACCCCATTTTATTTGGTAGCAGCTTTTCTTATTGCACGGGAAAAAATTTAAGGAATCATACAAGAAAACAGAAAGTGCGACTGAGCCAAGCAGCAGTGATTTGATTTATTGAGTCTGAATGAGCGGTTCTCAGACTCAAGGTTCTTTTGAAATGGGGCATTTCAGATGATTTTGTGGGATGAAGGAAAAAACATTGAAAAATAATATTCTATTGTATTTTCTAATATACTTTATGTAGCATTATTTGTAAAAAAAAAAAAAAAAAACAACCCTCTAGTATACTATTAGTTTGTACATTTTTTGTTATCTAAATTGTTTATCATCTTAAAAATAGTTTACAGATGTCAATGACATTTGGTGGAAAGTCAGGCATGAGGCATGTGTGGACAGAGGCATGAAATCAAATTTAAATTGAAGGATCATTGTGATCCCTATTGTATTTGACTTGAATGAAAGATGATGAATGTAAGTGATTGAGAGTGTTGCTGGCTTGCTTCGAGTTGTGCTCTTTAGTTGGACTTTTCTGCTCTCGCGAAGTAACGTCTCGGCAGATAATAAGGGCAATAAACAGCTTGAAAGAGGCTGTTGAGTCATTTACCGCTCTGCAGGTGTGTCACAAGCTGAAACGGTGAAGTTTCACATTTATCAGTTAAACTTTGCAGACACTTGGCGCCACTAATGTGGCAAATTGCCCAGTGCACCATTAAACAAGCATAAATACATTTGCTCTGTTGCAATCTTTAGACACACACTTTTAATTTTCCAAATAATGTAATTTTTATTATGGCATGGCATTACATATCATCAGAGCACTTCTGAAAACCCAGGCTTGCTGGCACAGCAGTCAATAATCCAGACAACTGAGAAATGACGCATTGAAAGTGACATTTATTCAACACTAAATGTTTTCTGTACAATTTCATATCAATAAAACCTCAAGGTTGCAGCTCTACATCACATAGAAATAAGCATAATGGGTGTGTATCAAAGCCACGGCAGAAGTTTGAAGTTAACTGATAAGGCAAACAGTTCAGTTTGCAGGACCAGACTAAAATCCGTATGAACTCCTTCCCTTGACAACAATGGTTAGATTATCCTGACTATAATGAAATGCCTCCAGATTATAAAACAGAAACAAACATGCATCATTCATTCCTTGTTTTACATGTCTGGAACCTAAAATGATGGGAACATCCTCTTGGGTTTAATTGGTTATGTTTCTAAAAGTGCACCTGCATACAACATTCCTTGATATAGAGAATAACTAACATCTTACACCTTATGAAGAAAGATAAAACAGATTTCCCTTCCCTAGCTGTGAATTAAATCTTAAGACAAAAACCCACCTGAAAATGGAATTTGAGTTCTTTTTATGCTCTTAGATAATTCGATCCAAATGTGAGAGGCGCGAGATCATAAACAGCTGAAATCCAGACAGAGCTTGAATGAGACGCCGACTCCACTGACTCACTGAAGAGTCAGCCCGTTACATCTAAATGAGCTTTTTAAAAGGACATGAACCAGTAAACGGAGCATAAACAAATCATCTTGGTTGTCATCACTGTCCACCGAGCTACAGGGGTTTGTCACTTGACATTTGTGGCCATCTGGTTTCAGGGCTTATTCATGTTTAAGAACTCAAGCTTGATCATCTGAGATCATATTTTGTGACCTCAATTCAATTTCCAGGGTGGATAGTTTGACCCGATTTCATGCACAACAAAACATTTAAACTTCTGACACATGGGCGTAATTTTGCTTTGCCGTTTCAATTGCAAGCATGTTATGTTTCATGATGACAATGCCCTCAATGAACAGTTTCTAACGACTTAAAAAGCAGCAGGCAACACTGCCCCCTCCTGTCTTAAAAAAAAAAAGAAAAAAAAAGAGGATACTTAAAGCCAACAGGAGAGTGAAATTTGTGGTAATGTGTATATCAGCATTTACAGCCTAATGAAATCTTGCTTTTTAAGTGTATGTGGTATCTACAAACAGCCTCTAAGAGTCACAATAAAACTATGAAGTGAGATTAGTGCAGATTACAAAGTGTGTCGCATGCTATGGCAAGTCTACAGAGTGTTGTATTAATGGCTTCACGTGTCACCAACATGATACTCTCCCTATTTATTGACCTTTAGGGCAGATGCATGCTCGTATGCTACCATCAAATTATATAAGGCATTACTTTACATTACAGACAGATGTAAATAGCACTTAACATTCGCCACTAATGAGTACATTGAGGGACTATTACTGTTAACCATTTCCCATTATTAAAGTTTCAAAAACAAAATATAACAAGTGATATAATTCCTGAATATTTTCATTGAGGGTTGTCTTCATCTATTACTCCTCTGGCCGATTTCTGGTGGAAATGTCTTCGCTTGAAATTTTGAAACTCTTCACAGGAGTTGCCGCTTGTGTTGGTCATGTCCACTTCTTCCACATCCAACATCCTGAATGTTAAGTTAAGGGAAGATGTACAACATCAAATCTATAAATGGACCTTGTCTTCAAAAGTATTGGTTTAATAATCAAGGATGTGTGAGGTCTCAGTTATTACCGTGCATGTAAACATAACTAGTGGCAAACAACAAACACTTTAAATTTAGGACTTTTCCTGTCAAAAATGGCTAAAATAGTTTAACTTAACACTTTAAATAATTTTCTGTTATAAAAACCGTGTAAAAGCAAAAAACAGACCAACAAACTGATCAGTTTGCTCCCTCAACTTCACAATGGATCACGTTTGTTATCAGTGACATCGTATTAATGTTAAGCTGTTTAACCTCCAAGGCAGAATTATACAGAGGCATGCTGCTTGTTATGTAGCACGAAGGGCAGGGGGAACAGCTAACTCCACGAAGCAGCAGAGCCAGAGATGTTGTCCGATAAGCTCCCTCTGAGCCACAAAAGGCTTTACACAAGTTTTCCCCCACATATGCAGAAGTAAACAGCCTCTGATGTGTAAAATCGGTGTCGTTCCACTTTAAATGGTGCAGATGGCTCATTAGGGGACAGGTATGGTGTTAAATCTCTATCAGCTGATAAACAGCAACAGATAGAGGAGATGCTGTGATGCTGCACAGAGCCGTCAATTCAAGTCAGCCTAAAGCCCTGTGTAATGGGCCAATCAGGAATATGTTTGACACAAAGAGTTGCCAAACAGTGATGGTGACCCTGACTGGTTTATTTACTAAAGAACATTTTAATGGTCATTCGACACGTACTAGGTAGGTAATGCCAAATATTTCTTTATACATTTCTTTATTTTTTACAGAGTAAGCTGTAACTGCAGGCCTGTGTGCATGTAAACATCTCTAATGACAAACACAGCTTCCATGATGAGTGTGACCAGATGAACACACCTTACCCCTAATAGATGAAGAGTACCCTTGTTCGGGGGAGGGTGGCATAGGTGGGATCAGCCAGTTTACGCACTCTGGAGTAGTTAACAAAGCCTCTGATGAACAGCATGAAGCCTGAAGGGCAAAGAAAAGACACGTAATGCAGTAAGTTAGAATCATACAATGCAAGATCATTGAAATTGTGGGAAAATAACTATTTAAAATGCTATTTGTTTATAAAGTAATGTATCTCACTTACCCAGGGCCAGGAACACCCACCACAACCAGTACTGCCCATCAAAGTAACCAGGGAAGTAGGTAGAAAACTGGAAGAAATATAACATAGTCCCTGTTAGACTGATTCTGATCCCACAAATGTCAGTTTTAGTCTTCCTGTAGAGAAACACAATGAACTAGTAATCCTACACCTTCACTGCTAGTGGCGAATATTCACTAAATGGCTCTTACCCTGACAATAAGAACCCATTTGATGAGGGACAGGCCGAAGCCAGAGATGGCTCCGTATCGGCCGGCTGCTGATGTCGTCAAACAGAACGACAAGAAGAAGCCGATCCAGTTGAAGAGGAATGCCACTGGTGACAAAAAAAACAAACATACAAAACATTAACCCATAAATTGTTGATGCTGATCAAACTGGCTGGCACACATTCTCCTCCTCAATCTTTTGCCAGAAAACTTTTGTGAGTGTACTGGCATTTGCACCCAGTGCAGTATTTAAAAGCCTTTGATAATATGCCAAATTCACTTTAAAAATAGTATACCAGAGCCCTTATTTGAGAGCAACTACACAACAAATGTTAAATGAAGCGAGAGTGCACATTTTCCATCTTCAGTGACCAGATTTACACATGTATACACATGACTAATAACCATATGGTTACAAGCCAGCTCTGTGCAAGTGAAACTGAAAGTCAGTTTACTCTTTTAGAAAGAAAAACAAAACAAAAAAAAAAAAACTGTCCACAAGTCAACCGCTGAAATGCTCAACGAGTTCTTACTGAAGAAAGTGAGCATGAAGATGCCATCATTTCCTATTCGCAGCTGATCAGCATCTTCAAAGTCATCCCTGGCCACAAAGTCGTCCTCCTGCACAGATACATTTCAATAACATTTAGTTTATTTTGATGCTTTGTTTGAAAACTCAGTGTGTTAGTACATGACAAGGCAATTAGTAATTACGAATATTTCAAAATTAGATCAATCTACCGTGATTCTTCCAGTGACCAGGGGAATGGCTGCCTCTTCTTTGTTTCTCTCAGCTTCATCATAGGAGGGCAGAGTGGTGGCAACACTGTAGGATGGAGGGTTGGGAAATCTTCCTCCATCTTCCTTGTATTCAAAGAAAGCTGTGGAGGTGACAAGCACGTGACTAGTCATTCTCAAAATAAACTCTTCTAAATAATAATAATAATAATAATAATAATAATAATAATAATAATAAATAAACTCCTGAGCATGGCTGACATATAAAAAATTATTTGTCATCAGGCTGGGCTACACTACTGTCACTGCATTTGTAAAGTTGTTTTATCTTAGTGGAAACGATAGGGTGACAAGGTGAAAATGTCAACGACTGACCAAGTAACATGAATATTAATGTTATTTCTTGAAGTTAAATGGCATGTGCAATGTTAACAGTGATGTTTGACCCATTTCATTAGAGTTTGGACTCATTTAGTGTACCATTTTTACAGTTTTCATTACCCTCACTATAAAGCTGGACTTTTGCTGTGTTCCATTTGACAAGGAAAATCAGAATTTCCAAATTCCCAGTCGGATATTTCAACAGCCATGTTATGTGTTTCTATGTGCAAAGTACAGAGTAATGCATTGTTATCAACTGGTTTTGCTAGCAATGGCTAGAGGCGTCCATCTTTTGTTTCAGACTCAAATCTGTTCTTGTACTGGAATACAGTCCAGAGGTAACTGCAGCATAAGTAACAATATCTTTTTTTTCTTACAAATTTCAGCTTTGTGCAAAAGAGTAGCAAATGATAAAAGATGTGTTGGACTGAATTTACTTCCTCCTAAGAAAATCTATCATTTATAACTGTGGCAGATATTTACAGACAGAAAAAAACACCACTTTGATCTTCTTTGAATACACTATTATATGGCATCTACACTAACAGACAGACACAGATAAATAGACAGTCATAAATAATTGAAAGCAATTTTCTGAACGAGTGTTGGGAAGGGGGGGTGGGGGGTAAACAGAAGGAAGAAAGACATTAGTAGCATGTGCGTCTATTACTCTTTATGTTCTATCCAATACAAGAAAAGACTTATCTGGGTCATTTGGCAGCTATCCAGAATGCTTCTTTGTGTTGTCCGAACACAAACAACACTGGACAGATCAATGGACTCGCCCAGGAAGAGCTCATGGCTACACACACTTATGCAATGCGTTGACCTATGCCCTCTTAAGAAGGGAGATTAGAAGCATCAGACCTTTCTAAAAGGCCCTGCACACAGCCCTTTACATTATTCATCCTAAGGCCAAAAGTGTAGGACAAATTAGAGTAGAGGATTGACAGAACTATGTACACATATTCAAGTACTGTAGTAAGTACTTGAATAAGTACTTCATTTTGTGAGATTTCAGTGGGAAATATTCCTCTTAACCTTCTTTTGAATATTTCTCTGATGGCTGTGGTCACTTTTACTTTTCAACGTGTTTTAAATGCATTGCATAGCTTTCAGAGATGTTCATACTTTGCAAGAATAATGTGGCACTGTGGAAAGAATTGTTCGGCACAGCGATCACTTTCGCTTCTTAGGCACAATTCACTCCACTTGTACACTTCACACTGCTTTTGGATGCAGGACGTTTCTACTTGTTTCTACATAATAGATATAAGTTTACATTGACCCGTCTTTGCTCAACTTTGTTTTTTAGCTGTATGTCTATTTCCATCTACCTATAAATTGTTCTTGGAAGTGTGAGTACATTGAGAGCAATGAAAAATTAGACTGAAACTCCTTTAATATGTACACATACTTGGCCAATAAAGCCGATTCGGATGTTACTTTTAAGTGAGAATTTGTATGTAGTGGCACTGAAATTTGTAGATTTAAATAGTTCTTCCACTTCTAAGGCCCCATCCACACTACTGCGTTTTCGTTTTAAAATGGAGACCTTTTGCTAGGTTTGCACATCTGGTCCAGACTAAAATGGCGAAAACGAAGACCTGAAACGGAGAAGTTTGAAAATGCTGCCAACCCCGTTTTTTCGTTTTGAATCTCCGGAGAGCGTTTTATTGAAGACAGGCAAAAACAGAGGACTTTAGAAACAATGATGCAGACACTCACTTTTGGCTCTTTGATTGGGTCTCATAAGTCATGCTACTCAGAGTTTTTGACAGGGTATTTTTGTTAAAATATTTTGTACTGTGCACATAACACAGCCTACACTGTGTATGTCGCCGTATTTACTTTGCAAAGACTCCCAGTCTGTTTTCTACCACTAAAGCCGCTTTTAATGCCCGTGTTACGTTCAGTAACAGTCCCAGCTCGTTATTGGTCCATGCAAAATAAAATCTGGTGTGGTTCTTCGTCTGTAATACTTTATTCTTTCGCCAAATCTTCTGTAACTACGGAATAGACCATCTGCTTCATGTTTACACTGGCACACGCATGCCCAGTGTACGTGAACGGCCACTAGATATGCGTTTTCAGTCGTTTTAGTATAGATGGAGATCAACTCTGACAAGCAGCTAAAACACTGGTGTGGAGGGAGAACATATTCGATTTCGAGTCTTTGTTTTTAACCTAAAATGGAGTAGTGTAGATGGGGCCTAAGTTGTGCTTGTTATCTGACAGTATTTGATGGGAGATGTGAAGGTTGCTAACCTGCATTTGCTGCAGCAATGCTGCTGTAGGGGGGTGGTGCGTCCTGGGCAGGACCCTCCTGGGATGACTGGGCGGGCTCCTCCTCATTCACCAGCTGAGAAAATGTAAATGAATGACATCACAACTTATACTTAAATTACACCTTTTAGGAAAACCACCAAGTAGCCCTAGGCAATATGACAATATTTATATGTCATGAGATAATAGATATTTGTCAACCGCATGGTAGCCATCCCAGCAGGATTTCTGGTTGAATTAGGCCATTATTAAGACGATATTGTAAATTATTGAGATGGACAGATTTATGGAAATACTGAATGTACAGGTTGTATTTTTTTACATCTGCCAGACAATACTAGACTAATTTTGTTCCACTAATCTCATTTTTTAACTACAGCAATGTGACATTACAAGATGATAACTAAAAAAGTAAAATAAAATGGTGCCGACTCGTTAAAGAGTAACAGTGAAGTAGCATTGATGTCGCACTTGTGTAATGTACTGTGCAACAAGTGGTCATGATAGATTTGTCTGCAACCAAACATTTCTCCAAATGCGAAAGGTTAGCTGCACACTGTTTCTATCAGTGATAACTCAGTCAAATCTGATACACAGTCAAAACTACACAGAAACAAAAAAATAATATATAAACTGTGCACTCGTGACTTCACGCAGCATCTGCATATGTCGATAAATTAGCAGGTTGCACCTTCACTTTAGTATTTCGATGCTGTTCTGTCTCTGGAGCTGAAGTTAGTGACAGGCTGGGCTGGCCACTGATCCAGGACCGTAAGGTAGTGTGAGGATTTTGGTCAAAGGCTAGACAAAGTGAAACTAATACAGCGTCCCTGTTCAGGCCAGGCCAGTACTTGCTAACATTACGAGTGACTAACTAGCTGCTAAATGAAAATGGGTCACACAGGCTAATGCTTTGATTTATATGTGACGAGAGTATGATCATTAATTTAAGTTTATTTCAGTGTCAGAAAGTAGGTTTGATGCACCTTAATCTTATTCACAAACTCAGGCCCCCGCCCGCAAACAAATTACGGCTGAGCTCGTTGTTTTCCTCTCAGTGACAGGCTAACGTAAGCTGACTGGGCAGAAGCTAATGCTAACTGTTAGCTACAGCTTAGCGTGCCCGCAAACTGTTACATACCTCTTGATATCTGACGTTGCTGTTTTGTTCTGCCATCGCGGAAGGAGCGAAATATTTAAAAAGCCGCTTTCCACTTCAGCTGTGAAGATGTGTTAAGTAAAATGAATCTCGCCAGGCAAGTTGTAAAGGTAACGCTGCCTCCTAGTCGGCCATCTCCTTCCTTGACGCCCTGTCTGTATCAGGCTCCGGTGCTGCCTTGAAGCGCTGTCGGAATATTTGAGCATGCGTTTATGACCTACTACAAAATAGTCCGTTGAAAGTAAAAATAGATAAATACTATTTACAGAATACTTATCAATAGTTAAAGTACTCATTATACAGAATAGCACATTCCACAGCGTTATGTTACGGTGTTGTTTATTACCAATAATGAGTAATAGTGTTTTAATGTTGTACCTTGTCAAAGTGTAGGCAATGACTTTATATAATTGGGTAATTTATCATTTCCAATGCATCGTATTTCATAAAATGATCATAAGGTTTGTTTTTAAAATCTTAAATTGCAACGTCACCACCAACTATAGCTGTCAGATAAATGTAGTGGAGTGAAATAGCTAAAAACAAAAATACTCTAGTCAAATAGAAGTACCTCAAAACTATACTTACAGTAAGCCTACTTGTCTGAGTAAATGTATTTAGTTATATTCCACCACGGACAACCAGGAATCTTTGCTCCTCCATTTCGACTCCAAGAAGAAGTTTACAAGGAGCACTTAAAGGCAACATTGGCTGTTCCATGTTGTCATGTGACAGGAGGCAGTAACATGATCTCCAACAACACACAGAAACAGAAAATTAAATGCACTTTATTTAAAAGAACAAACGAGAAGCAAATATGTATGAACAATCACCTGAATAGCCTGCACAACATCAGCACCTGATTTTTTTTTTTCTACAAGGATTAGTTGAGGTTAACACCAAGCACTGCTTGATGGCCACGAATGTTGTCTACACCACAAGATCAAGGAATCATTGGAGTGCTCATTTTTCAATGCCTCATGAATCCACAGCGTTTGGAAAAGATATCCTCAGTTCTTCTCTGGCCCTGAAAGAGGTTGTTCCACCAGCTTGTTGTGTACGTGCATCATCCCTAAAGAAAGAGCAAGAATCAGCATGTTTTCTATGATTCATGTTTGTTCTGCAAATAGTTTAGCTTCAAGGATAATTTTGGTATTTTTAAACCTGGGCCTTATTTTCACAAACACACGTCTTGTGTCGAAATGACTAGTAGATACAGAAAGTTTTGGAATCTGTGCAGTAGATGGCTTAAGCCAGCAGCCACAAACCAGCTGTACCGTCACCTTTCTACAACAACAACACGCCTCTCACATGATTTCAGAGCGAGAATTGTTCTTGGCAAGACTTTTGTTTCTGGTTAAAAACTAAGTGTGTCACTGGCTCGTCACTTGCAGGGATCCTTTCTATGATGTTGTTACAACAATGCTCAACTTGATCTGTGTACATTTAACTAATTATTTTATGCTTACTGTGAATTTTTGCACATTGCTTGTTTTTGCATTCTTTTTTCCATTAGTATTATTTTGTATACTTGTACATTTTTGATCTCTTTACTTTATCTATATTTATATATTTATGTTCTAAAGCACCAATATATCAAGGCAGATTCCTTGTTTGTGAAAATGTACCTGGCAATAAACCCCATTCTGATTCTCATGTTGTTAGACACCTCATATAACAGTCTGAGCCTATCTGGGGCATAAAGAAGCACTTTTGTGGACATAATTTTGATGGGTACAATAACACAGAAGGAGTACATTGTGTCTAATACAGGGTTACGTCTCCTGGCTGAAGCCATTAAGAGTGATTCCAAAAATATTTGTACCTACTAGTCATTTCAACACCAAAATAGGTGAAAATAGGGCCCATGTTTAAAAATACAGAAACTATTCTTTAATGCAACCTGGTTGGCAATTTATTACAAGTCAAATTTAGCAGCTTTGTGATGTGGTCTCTCACCTTTGAAGTACTTTACAGTTTTCACTCGCAGTTCCAGGGTGGCGTCTTCATCACATACAAAAACAGTCTGCGGGTGCTGCTGGAACGCAGACACTGTCCACATGTGATTCACGCCTTCCTCTATAGCTTTGTATAAAGCAAATGCCTTGTGTGCTCCAGTGATGAGGATCATGACCTGGCAAGAAATTGAAAATGTGACCTGGGGCCTGTGTGACTGAGCAAGAGAAACTCACAGCTGGTGTATTTTGGTGCATCAGGAAGATGACAAGCTCACTGAGCAAGGCACTGTTTGGCAACTCAAAGCAAAGTTCTGACAGAAGACAATGATGATTCCTAACAAATGGTATATTTGAGACTTTGCAGAAACATAAAGCAACAGAAGACACAACAGAACCCATGGTTGACATTTATCTAGGCTTCTAACCTCTTTTGCGTCCATGACAGTGCCCACTCCCACAGTCAGAGCCATGGTGGGCACCTTTGAGAGATCCCCATCAAAAAATCGAGCGTTAGCCATGATAGTGTCCTTTGCCAGAGTCTTCACCCTAGTCCTGGAAGCCAGACTTGAACCAGGCTCATTGAAGGCAATGTGGCCATCTGGTCCAATACCTGACAGGACAGGAGGCGTAGTTTTAATTTTACTGCAGCTTCAACGGTGACTTTAAAATCACTTGATACCTGGGACTGAGCACAAATCTGAAATGTGTAGTCACTGCAAAGGTGGTAATAGTAAATTCATTATCAGCACAGTGACCTCCTGACCTCCGACAAAGAGCTCGATCCCCCCGGCAGCTGTTATCTTTTTCTCAAAGGCTTCACACTCTACTTGCAGGTCGGCAGCGTTGCCATCTAGGATGTGGGTGTTCTCTGCTTTTATGTCTATGTGCTTGAAGAAGTTATTCCACATGAAGGAGTGGTAGCTCTCAGGGTGATCTCTGGGAAGTCCTACGCGGGAAATAAAAGGACAGTTTCAAGATCCCACATTTCAACAATTCCTGAATGTGTCACAGTTTCATGTCGGAGCGAGAGAACAGTGAGGACTTACCGACATATTCATCCATGTTGAACGTTTTTACATACTGGAATGAGATTTCTCCATTCTTGTAGTACTCGATCAGTTTCTTGTAACAACCCAGGGGAGTGCTTCCTGAAAACAAGCAGGCAAACGCAAAAGAGGAAACTAACAAAGTGCACCTAATCAAGTACATACTAAGGCATATTATTGTGATTTACAGTACTTCAGTCTTTTCATTTGGGAGACTTTATTCTGTTTCAAGGAAAGGATTATATTTTTACAGTGATACTGGTTCTTTGCAGTATAACGTTTGCATGCAAAACATGTAATGACCCTAAAATATGATGTATAGTTCTATTTTAAACTCCCCATCTGCATGTAGAAGTAAGCCAAGCTGAGTTAGACAGTTTTTACAGAACCATGCATCAATATTTTAACTTTCAGCAAGAATGTTTAGTACTTCTAACATAAGCTCATTTTAATAATACTTTACACATTTAAGAAAGATTTGAACATTTTTACATTACTGGATTATATAAGCACATGGCCTGATGGCTATTTCCACCGCTGACACAATCGGCAGATGTAGGGGGAAATATTGCTGACTTTATCATCTTTTTACACAATAGCTTATAAGTCACACACAGCTGTACGGGGTATCCAGCTCCTGCTTACCTGTGGGGAGCCCCAACGTGAAATATCTGTCCGGGCCAGGTTTGAACAGTAAAATCTTGTTTCTAATGTACTTTGCAGCCCACTCGCTTGCCTGGTCGTAGTCATTGAGGATGATCAGCTTCATTGTCCCTGAGGAAAAAAACAAGGAAAGAATAACGGGTTGCTTATGTGAAGGGGCTCAGCCTTGAAGTAATTCAGGGCAAAACACACCTAAGTCAGACTTTAGACTCTTCAAGATAACTATAGTATGCAGCAACAGTAAAATGAGATCACTGTTCAAGCATTAAAGCTGCCAAAAACACTGACAACTTTGACGCAACCGCGCAGTGTGACCAAAACTTTCACTGTAGTTTTGTTCCAATAACATCCAATGAAAATAGTGAATTGCATACACCCATACCTTGGAATATCGTTGGCTTTTACTCGCAGCAGACAGGATCTGGATCATGTGATTCCTGCTGTTGGATGCTAACAGCGATGTCCGAGACTCCCGTGAAACCAGTCGCCTGTTTTATACAGTCTATGGCCGCCGTCTGGATTCCGATGCGCGTCTATTCCTGCTGTTACGGTACAGGTGCTTGGAGCGGACAAAAAGGACGAAAGCATGTTTCTCACATTAGATATGCCAAGTACAAACTACATTGTAGTACACGTCAAATATTTATACAACAATAATATTTGAAGTTGTTTAACTGTACAGTTTCTGAGAAAATAATTGGAAAGTCACCTCAAGTTACAATAACACATTTGTTATTTATTCACCTTTAAACTGTTATAAAATCTTTATAGGTTTGCTAAAACTTTCAGTGGAATCCTGTTTAGGATTAAGAATAACAATTGAAGGTGCTGTAATAAACTGCTCCATAATGTCACGTACTAAGGGACAAGATTACTTTCACCTTATGTATTCCCGGTAATGAACTGAATGAACATTGAATAAATATAAAGTTTTTGTATACTGTATAATATTGTATATCGGTACTTTAAAGCTACCGCAAATCCTATGCGCAAATCTCAAAAGGAATACTTCCGGGTGCGGATTAGAAAATGAAACAATGCGTGTTCATTGATAAATGAAAGAACAAGACAATTCATATAGTCGATTACAATGAATTCCAGTGATAATAAGAAATAAAGCAGGTCCATAAGAAGTTCAACAAACTTGGGATGATGAAATTAGTTATTCTTAGACTATATGCACAAATACTATCAACTACTTTTACTGTATAGTTAGGGTTAGGGTTAAAAAAAATCCCTTCCAGACAACAAGATCAAGCCTTTTCGCCATTCTTTGATGTAGGATAAATCCCTTTTTCCCCGTAAATGACACTTTCCGCGGGTCTTAGTACTTCGTTAACACTCTGTTTTCCAGTTGTCTTAACATACAACTTGTAAATTATTAGTGCGGGCATTAAACGAGACGGCAATTTTTCAAACGACAACCTCCCTTGTTTGGTGTCACCTAAGCTATATTATTTCACCGACAGGAAGAAAACCTAAGTCGCCCCCCTTGCTCGCAATGTTCCTACATTAGCAAAACCAAACCAGGGGTGGAAAGTTTCTTCTTTTACAGTATAAATGCTTTTGAGTTTACATGTAGTTGCCCTGAACTCAAACCTATCACCAACTGTCTTGTGTTTTTATAGAACCTGTTTTATAGAAGTGTGGGACATTTACTCTGGAACAACAAGCACAGCTTTAACCTGTACTTTAAAAAAAAATAAATAGTAAGGTCATGAGCCCCACTCACCAGCTAAACACATTTAACTGTTTAATTTCCCCAATATACACATTGAGGATACATGCTGTTCCTCTAATAAGTCTCTTATTTTAGCTTTTCGCTAAAAACCAGTACAATTTTAATATCGAAAAAGAGTTGAAAAAAACCCACATCAGAATCTGTCATTAAAAACCCAAAACGCTAATGTGCGTTACAATGACCTGCGTCTTCAATGGTAGCTACACCCCCTTGAAAGCAATAGCTCTGTGAAGCCTGGAGCATCTTTGAACAAAATAACAAAAGATACATGTGATTTGAATCACATGTGCTACATGTGATTTTCAATAACTTTATTAAAACCATATTGTGACACAGACCAGAACACTACAGAGCACACAACAGAAATAAATACCATCATGTGTACAGCGCTCACTGTCAAACAGGCTTTTATTGCGGCTGGCTTTAGATTTATGTAATCCAGAAAGAGGGGGGGCATGCTATGTCATCAGAGAGATACCACCAGGAGCTGGGCTCAGTGTGCTAATCACCTGCTGCCTGCATTTGACTGTGAAGTGCAGTTCCTGAAACACTTAACTTGCTCTGATATACACCCGGGCTGTATCTCAATCTGAAACAACCAACTCCCGTTCAGCTTTGCTTATGGGAGGCGTTAGACAGCTTTAATCAAGGTCCATGTCAGGCTTGTTTTCTGTGGTTTCTGAGGTGGGGTTGCCTGTGTTCTCGGCCTTTCCCTTGTCTGCATTTTCTTCCTGGGGTTTCTCCTGTCCGTTGACAGGCCCGTTCTGCTCAGCAGGCGTGTCCTCCTTGGGAAGCTCCACCTTGGGCTTGGGCTTGGTCGCAATGGGGTTACAAGCGGAGAACAGCTCCTGGAGAATTACACAAATGAACAAAACATGTAATAGTGGTTTAGTTAAGAATTTATTAGGAATTATAAGTGTGTGGGAGATCTACCAATTGGTCCTGGACCAATAAATAATTGCAATGTAGACTCCAAAGTCACTCATGTTCAGAATCAGATTCATTCTTTATTGTCCTCAGTGGAGGAAATTTGTTTTCAGTCTGTACAAAGAGCACCTTCAACATGAATTCTACACACAAACTACATGTAGTGCACATACACAGATAATGTGTACTAACGTGTACTATACAAACACATATCTACACAGGAGTGACAACATTAACCTGTCTGCGAGTTTAACGCTCTTGTAGCGCAGGTTACAAAACCTTTCCCAAAGCGTGCCTTTTTGTAGAACAGCTGTCTGTAACTACGGCCAGATGGGAGAAGGGTGAAGCATGAGTTGAGAGGGTGGCTGGAATTGTGTACTATGGTAGTTGCTCCATGAGCAGTGGCAGTATTAATGAGGGCTGGCAGGTTGGGAGTGGGAAGACCTATTATTTTGGAGGAAGTGTTCGTGATTTTATGAATCTTTTTCCTATTGGTGAGAGAGGCATGGTGAAGTAGCAGTTACTGGTAGATGGTTGACCTAAGTGTCTCATGTGTCAACACTAACAT
>NW_025729465.1:0-9887 GCF_021292245.1 Micropterus dolomieu
CCCCCCCCCTCCTGCTGGATAACATTAAAGTGCGGCATGTCATGTAATGATGTCAGTAGTCCCGCCTCCTGCTGATGAGTAACCGCAGAGCAAAAGTTTAAAGCTCAGTAAAGTGTTGGTTTGTTTTTTCGTTGAGTTTAATGTAAAGCAGTCAATTTAAAGCTGCACTAACCAACATTTATTTTTAAGAACAGCAGGTCAAATGTCTCTGGTGGTTGTGGATCCACAGAGAATCACCTCTGCAGGCAGGTTCATCTTACTTTACAAGTCGTCCTCACATTTAGAAACAAACTCAGACAGGAGCTAATCAGAATAAAAAGTAGGTTTCCAGCAGCCGCTGTTTTCTGATTAACCCACCGTGCACCACCTGCCCAGCAGCAATCAGCAGTAAGAGACTGCTTTCTAAGACAGGAAGACTACTACTGAAGTGATTCCTAAACTCATGGCTGGGTCCGTCCTGTCTCGGACCTCGTATCGGATCTTAAAGGGTCATTTCAGGACTTTTAAACCTGGGCCCTTTTCTCACATATGTGTTGGTGCAGAGTTAAGAATCCGTGCAGTAGATGCTTCAGCCGGCTGCAGCGTATTCCTTCATCAAAAGTCCACAGAAAGAGCTTCTTGTTGCCCCTGACAGGCTCAGACTGTTACACCAGGTGTCTGACAACATCAAGGAAAGGATCCCTACGAGGGGGACTCCCAGTGACCCCCTTTGTTTTTAACAGGAAACTCTCGCTCTGAAATGTCAGGAGAGTTGTTGCAGGAAGACGCCGGTGGAAACGAGGAAGAGGAGTTTATTGCAAGACTTTCAGGGCTCAACAACAACGGCGGCCTGTAAAAAGTAACGTCGGGACAGTTGAATTAGCAACTCACAGAGCAAAAACATTAGTATTAAAGTAAATTAGAAACTCAACATCCTGCAGTTGTTTTGCAGCTCTTTCACCAACCCAGAGCTGTAGTGACGTGACGAGCGGTTGTCAAATGTTATTTCTCTAATCTAAACCAAGCGGCGACCTCTGGGTCTGACAGTGAAACCAAGCAGACGCAACTTAAACCTGTGTTCTCTCAAACGGCCAGCAGGGGGCTGCAGAAAGAAGAAAACTGTTTCTACTTCTCAGCTGATTTATTCCCTCAGTAAACACTTTCCTGATGAGTTTCTGGTCTCAGTCTCTAGTTTCAAGTCTTCTTCAACACAGCGTGATGTTCATTTAGTAAATTATGGTCCCATTTAGAGGAACAGAGACAAGATAATGCAGCGAATGCTTTTGGGCGGGACTTCTTTGTGATTGACAGGTCGCTACCATGGCGTGCTCCCTCTCTCCTGCTGACAGGAGAGAGGGAGCACGCCATGTTTGAGTCTGTTAGTAAGTTTTGTTTTAAAAGTAAATTGTTTAGTTAACTTTTTTTATTTTATATAATTTTAACTGTGCATTTTAGTTAGTTTTTTTTTAATATCCAGGATGTATTTAATAACGATTAAAAAATGTTACATAACTTGGTTTTGTTACTGATAAATAACTTTTGGAGGGAGGGCCAGTAAGTACGTTAACCCACAGTTAACGTTGAGCCCTGACAGCAAACTCCGACTCACGTTTCCACCGTCGTCATGCTGATTGATCTGAATCACATTTCTTTTTCCTGGAACTTAAATATCAAACATAACTCTTTAAGGATAAAGGCTGTTCATCCAAAACCTGCTTAGAATTATGATGTCGTCTGAAATTACTCATTCACTTTGATTCATTTTTATGCTCCACTGCCTGGTGAAAACACAACCTCCATGTGACCTTTGACCTCCGCTGTTAGACTGACGCGTGTCAGGTGATTTAGCAGAAACACGCGTTCTTCCTTCTGTTTGTGTGACGTCCTCTGAGTTTCATTGCCGATGAGCTCTGACAGGAAGTTTTCCAACACTAAGACACAGTCAGCTGACCGTCTCCCGTCAGCTCGTAGCCGCTGTGTCTCTGCATGTCCGTCTGCATGTTCAGTTTCTCCTCATCCTCCTTTGGTCTGACATCTGCTGCCTTCACTGTCACTGCGTTAAACTCAGCCTCCCAGACTCTGACGGGACCACGTCACTCAGAACAACGAGGACGCTCGAGGGCAGATTTACCTCTGGTGACGTGAGCTGCCACAGATATATTCTGAGTGGAGCCGAGTACGGTTCTTCAGGACAGGTGCAAATAAGACCAGAATGATAGTTTAAGATAGTAAAACTGTAAATAAATCAAAATGATCTCAGCTGAAACACCTGCTCTGTGTAACAGATGTTCTCATTCAGTTAGTAGTTCCTGCTTTGTGGCAGTAAAACTCAACACTTCCTGCAGATTTCAAATTAAAAGCCTGTTGAATGGAAGGGATGATGCTGTCACAGCTGTGTTAGTCGTGTTTTGGAGGCTTTGTTGACATCGTTTACTGGATTTATTATTATTATTATTTAGTTTCCAGTTCTAATGTCTACTTTCTGTTTAAGGAGTTTTAGTTTTGTTTAATTTGCCGGCCAGACAAACATCCTCTCATTCTGTCAGAACCGACATCAGACTCCCCATCTCCCCCCTCTTCCTCCTCTTTTTTTTTATATTCCATCACCCCTCCTCCTCTTCCTCCTCCTCCTCCTCTTCCTCCTCAGCAGTCTCTCAATGACAAGCGTAAAAAGAACCTCTTTTCCCGAAAGTTTCCGTTCTACAAGAGCAAAGAGGCGAGCGAGCAGGAGACCAGCGACGTCGACCGTAAGTACCGGCGCGACCGGGGAGGCGGGGGTTGGGCGGTCTGTCTGAGAGACGGTTGATCGGCGACAGGAAGAGAGGTCAGCTGGTGGTGCTGGCTATGCGGCGGCATCAGGGCCTGGCTAAAACCAAACGCACAAATGCAAATGAAAAACTGCTCCACTGGGAATATTTGGCCCGATCTCCTCCTCCTCCTCCTTGGAGCCAAGATGGCCGCCCTGCAGCCCCGCCGGCCGGCTGCGTTCCCCCTGCTCTCTCTCTGTCGCTGAAACTCAGTAACTTTTGTGTTTCTTCTTGTGGTTGTTTTTCTCCTCGTTGTTCACTCGGCTCTGCTGACCTCAGGACAACAGTGACGACATGGTACCCAAAGGCCACAGTAAGTGTGTCCCCACCTCACCCCCCACCTGGATCCTTGTTCAGACTGATCAGTGTTTGTAGAATATAAACTTTTATAAGAGCCTTGTAGCTCTGTTGGAAACCCGTTTACAGGTAAACCAATGAAACACAGGAGTGAAAAGAACAAATGTATTGATGCTTAGTCAAATGTTTAGATTGAAAGTCCTGAGATTGACTTAACATCTTATTATTTTTAATGTAAAAGCTCAAGTTTGTTGCTCTGATTAATCTTCAGTACTGTTATTGTGTTTGAATAGAAGTGCGTTGACTTGAGGCCGTTATTTAGTTTAATTAAGTTGAGATTTAACTATTTTATTTAACGGTCAGTGGGATCAATCAGAAAAGCAGAAGAAAACTTTTGGGAAATTATAATTTTGTACAGCAGTTTTCAAAATGAGGTTTAAAAAAAAACTAATCCAAAGAATAAAATGAGCCATAAAGAAACAGGTAAATATTAAAATATCTTAACTATAAAGAGGGAACAAAATAAATCCAACAAAGCATCAAACCCCCTCCTTCCCTCCTTCCTTCCTTCCTTCCTTCCTTCCTTCCTTCTTCACCACCGACCGGTCGAGGATCCTCCATCTCTTCAGTCACGCACTCATCAGCTTTCACTCCTCCACCTCTCACAGCTCGCAGCGTTGAAGTTTTCTGTAGCGCTTTGTGTCCACCAGGTGGCACCATCACACCTGGATCCACCTGGAGACTTCAGGAAGTAATCAGACGTGACTTTCAGGCTAGAAGCTGAAGCGATCTGTTTCTGAAATGAATAACAGTGAGCTTTACTCAGCTCAGTAAACTCAGATACACTCTGTGTTTATGTTTCCAATAGATGATATAAAGTATTGGAATATCATCTGGAATCTAACATGTCACCATATTTTAAAATCCATTTAATGATCTGTTCTGTGTGCAGCATGAAGGGCCCACAATGATAAACTACCCTGATATTTGATATTGGAAGTCATTTGCAGGTTGTTCTCAGCCTGAAATCCTAAAAGCTTCTGAAAACTGTTGGACATTTTAACTCTTTGAGCCTTTGTGAGTTTCAGTGAAGAACAGAAGTATTTTTATTTTGTAAGGAATGATTTTCGCTGTAAAACATCATCAGTGTTTAAATGTTTGCAGGATAAAACTTGTTCATGAGTTGATTTAAGGTTGAATTTTAATGAATCACGTCCACAAACCAAAGGCTGTGCTGAGGAACAGAAGCTGCACAATGTTTTACTGTTCACTATTATTATTATGAACATTTGGCTCCACGTGAGGTAAAAAAACAAGAGAATCTTTTTTTCTTCTGGTTTGTATTTAGAGGAACTTCAGTGGACTCTCATCCTGTTTTGCATTTCATGTTGTTCTGTTTAAATGTCACTACAGCGAACTGTTATCAGTTAATCTACCAGTTATTTTATAGATGAATTGTTTGGCTTCCCAGAACCCACGCTGACATTTTCAAATGTCTCGTTCAGACCAGAACAAAGATGTTTAGATGACGACGATGGAAGACAAAGAAAATATTCTCACTTATTGCTTAAAAAGTTACTTAATTGATTATGAAAATTGCAGCTAATTAATTTTCAGTGATCAGCTGAGCGTGAAGCGTCGTTGCAGACGTCAGGCTTACTGTTTCACCACATTTTACTGAATGCTCTTTCAAATGTGATTTTATTCATATCGGCCGGGCCTGTTTTCAGGAACACATTCACATAATGAAGCAGTGATTATATTCTGGTTGTAGTCATGGAACAGTTTAGGAAAGTTTTGGACTTTTCCCGTCTGTCCTGAACGTTTTATTCTGTGTTATATTTGTGTTGCTGTGACCTCGAGTCTTCTGTTTTTATATATATATGTATCCTGGCTCTGGAACAAAGCATCATGGGAAAGCGGTGCTCCCCGCTGACCCCGTGTGTCCTGTGTTTTGTTGTGATTTCCAGAACACGTGACCTCTAACGCCAGCGATAGTGAAAGTAGCTACCGTAAGTGTGACACTCTGCCGTCGACGCTGCCTGCTCCGCTCGATGATTCGCAGGAAACACTAACAATCAGGCTGAACCTGCTAACCGCTAACCGCCCTCGCTGATGTCATTAATGAGCACCGACGGCTGATTGGCCAATAACAGCATGACCTCACACACGCACACACGGTCTGTCTCCCTGAGCGCTGCTGAACGTCTGTCCGGGCTGTTGTAAAGCTGCTGACTGCTGCATGGACTCTGCGTGGATGTGTGTGTTTGTAGAGTGAGTTTTCAAATGTGCTCGTTAATTATTATTAATTATTTATAATTACTAAAAACAACACAGTGTTTTGCCCAAACTCCAGGGGGAAAAGTTGATGTTTGCCTGAAAGTGGAAACAGACGTGATGAATAAACGCTGACGGTCATGAGGAGTGACTTTGTGTGAAGATCTGAAAGCATGAGGAGGCTGTAACACATGAAACTGACGTGGTTTTAATGACGTCGCCTCGCCGTGTCCTTCTTCTTCGGCTGTGATGGTTTAACGGCAGCTCCAGAAGTTCAGTGAAATTAGCTAGAATATTTGGAAAAGTTCATTTTCTTTAATTTAATTCAAAAAGTGAAACTGTAATAAATTCTAGATTCATTAGACATAAAGTAAAAATGTTTCAGGCCTTTTTTTTTTTGTTTTAATCTTAATGATAACAGCTGATGGAAATCCAAAAATCCATATCTCAAAACATTAGAATAAAGAATGTAAAATGTCGACTTGAAGAGCTTTTCATCTCTCTGACCTTTGGATGGAAAATGTCCTTAAAACAGCTCATAATGATAAAACATCCGCCCATCTGTTAAGATAAACTTCATCTTCCTCTTGGATTGTCTGCTTGAATGTGGCCGGTAAACTCAGCAACCTCTAAAAGGCTGTTTCCAAGCTGCAGAGGCGTGATTCTCCCAATCACTGGGGGTTTGAACAGGCTCCCTCTGAGCGGCTGCTTCCCACCTCCAGACTTCCTTCCTTTGGTTAACAAACAGAAACACAGTGATGATGTTTTACATGAACTCAGGAATCACTCACCATAAACTAACCAGACCTCATCACATCCTCTCGGCCTCCATCCCTCCCTCTGATGCCTTCAGGTGAACTCCTGTTACTGCTGCTGACCGTCCTGTTTGTGTTTACAGGTGGGCAGGAGGAGTATGTTCTGTCGTACGAGCCCGTCAGTCAGCAGGAAGGTGAGAGCGAACTTTATCTCATTTATCTCTTCTGACGCTGTAAAACTGCTCAGAGTGACTCACAGGTTCGGTAAAGTACTGCGTCTGTTCATGTGAGGTAGAAATACGTTTATATTCTCCAGTTAAAACCAAAAGGAAACCTGATTTTTAAAGGTGCACTCGGATGTTTGTACGCTTTGAAACAGCGTTTACAAAGACAAACTGGTCCACAGACGGAGGGATAAAGGAAGTCAACATTATAAGTCGAGATATTTTAAAAGAAGTAAATCAAAATTATATTAATATAATTTGTTGTAGTTAATGTTGAATACAAAAGAAAACTTGTAATAAAATATAAAAGGAGAATAATAATAATGTTTGTTCTGAGTTTTACCTTAAAATCATTTCCTGTCTCCGTCCTCTCTGACAGTGAACTACACCCGTCCCGTCATCATCCTCGGCCCCATGAAGGATCGGATCAACGACGACCTGATCTCAGAGTTCCCCGACAAATTTGGCTCCTGCGTCCCCCGTAAGTCCCTTCAGACGTAGGACCCAGTTCAAAGCGATGACGGCATGTTGGGTCGTGTTCTCGGTCAGGTATCTGACGATCTCTCTGATCAGGACCTCGTTCTTGTTCCCCCTCTCTCAGATACGACCCGGCCGAAGCGGGACTACGAGGTGGACGGCAGAGATTATCACTTTGTGGTGTCCAGAGAGCAGATGGAGAAGGACATCCAGGACCACAGGTTCATCGAGGCGGGCCAGTACAACAACCACCTGTATGGAACCAGCGTACAGTCGGTCCGAGAGGTGGCCGAGAAGGTACAAGGACTCAGAGGAAACAGAATATCATTAGTTCAGAAACTCACTGTCTGAAACATGAGTGTAATTAACAGAAATGTTCTTCTTCTGTGGTTCTCAGGGTAAACACTGCATCCTGGACGTGTCGGGGAACGCCATCAAGAGACTGCAGCTGGCTCAGCTTCACCCCATCGCCATCTTCATCAAACCCAAATCTGTGGAGAACATCATGTGAGTCAAACAGCAGGAGCTTTGTGCTTTTCTTCGTTGGTGTTTTATTACTCTGCTGCTGGCGCTAAACTGGGAGGAGTAAAGGTGGCGTGACCTCGGTGTGATCTTTGGTCCCGCAGGGAGATGAACAAGCGTCTGACGGAGGAGCAGGGCAGGAAAACCTTCGACAGAGCCACCAAGCTGGAGCAGGAGTTCACCGAGCATTTCACAGGTGAGACGGCGCCCCCTGCAGCCCACAGAGCTCGTGTACAGGACACCAAACAGAACCTTGTGTCCCCATCATAAAAATTAAGAAATTACTTTTTATGGTTGGAAAAAAATTCTCTTTAAAACTAGATGATCACCTTCATTCATCGTTATTCATCGTTAACTCTGGGTTGTTTGTGGTCCTTTCAGCCATCGTTCAGGGCGACACTCTGGAGGAGATCTACGATCAGGTGAAGCAGATCATCGAGGAGCAGTCGGGTCCGTTCATCTGGGTCCAGTCCAAGGAGAAGTTATGAGGATCAAAACACTGTCCGCTCCATCGCTCCTCTCTTTAGATTCACTTTGTTTTATTTTGAAAAGTCGACCTGCAGACGGCAGCCTTACCCCCCCACCCTCCCTGATCTACGTCTCGACACAGCGGCTGACCAGAGTGATGTTTTCTTTTCTATTTTTTTGCCTGATAAGACTCCATGTTGGGTTTCCTGACCAGCAGAGTAAAGCACACAGGAAGTCTGCCGACACCACACTCGACACGGTACAGCTCCTTAATGTTTAAGGGAGGAGAACTAACCAGGACGGGAAGAAGACGAGTCCACCAAAGTGGCGAGAAGACACGTACGATTTTATCTTTAGTTTGTTTTTGTTTTGTGGGTTTTTCTCCCTTTTTTTGGTCTTGTAAGGTGAGCGGCGACGGACGGACGGAGTTTCAGTCTCAGGCAGCGTCTGTCGGTCCGGAGGAAGGCGGAGACACAAAAAAGCAAAACTTTGCACGTTTGAGCTTTAACAGCATGTCATTTAATACCCCGTTTATTTCCCATCAGCCCTTTCACCTCAGCGTCTGACGTCACAGCTTTTCTTCTTCTGTTCTGCTCATTTGATCACTTTTACCCTTTTTTTTTTTTTTTGTACACGAGTCGTTTAGTTTAACTCTTTCTGCTCCTCGCTGCTGCAGGACGTTTGTCGGGACGCTCTGCAGGGTTCCTGCTCTGCTGCTAGGGGGCGCTGTGGGGCTTCACACTGACGTCTGGGTGTTTTTAAAGATTACATTTCAGCTTGTTTTCAGTTCATTCATTTAAATTTTAGACATTTAGCTTTACCCCCATTTGAAGAGGTCAGAGGTCACGGCATCGTAATTCTACCTACACTGAAAAACATCTATAGCCTATAACCTCCTCAAGTCGTTCTGTCTGTAAACGAGTCAGTTTCTTTAAAAAAAAGTAAAACAAAAGGAGAATATTTCACAATATTGTTTTACTCAAGAAAGAGGAGAACAAGAGAGAGTTTTGCGCTCGTCAAGAGAAATAAACGCGTTTTTCAGAAGGACTCTGTATTCACCAAAGACAAAGACAGACTGGAGACATTTACCACAAATTTATTGTCTTAAGAAAACATGATAATGAGAAACCTTTCCTGATAGCAAAAAAATCATAATTAAAGTAAAAGTAAAGAATATTGTCTATCAAGAAAAATCAAGAGATTGTTTTCTTGAAGTAATGAAATACAATTATATGAATACATAAAGAAGTACAAAAATATTTATTATTAAGAGATAACAAATGTTATAATTAGAAGTAAGACATAATAGGAAAAGTATCTTATAATCACAAGCAAACCAAAAATTACTGAGAAAAAAGTGATTTTTTCATATTTACGGAAAAATTTGATATGTGAAAATGCATAATGACAAGAAAAGTGTATCATGTGTGAGAAAAGTTGAAGTTTTCTTGTAATTATAACATTGTTTTTGTGTAATGATAAGTAAATATCTGAGTAAACATTTACATAAATATTTTTAATTTATAGAAAACAACTTTATAATCAGAATAAAGTAATAACAGGAAAAGTATGTTATCACAAGCAAACCAAAAGTTACAGAGAAATATAGGTTATTTATTTCATAATCACAAAAAAAATGTGAGAAAACTGGCAGTTTTCTTGTAATTATAAAAATTTTCTTCTCTCTCATGACAACGATTTTATCTCGTAATTATAAAAAATCATTGAAAAAATTCCAAATGTTTAAGTTTGAAAGACAGATCGACCTGCTGAGACCAGATGTTTTTACAGATCAGCTGATTTTAAACAGATTTTATCATCATCAGTGTGTTTGGGGTCGTGTGGTTCGGAGCGGCGCCCTCTACGCCGCGAGTTCGAACCCGCCAGACGTCCGTCAGTGTCTTACCATTAAAAGCGATGTCGATCATGCGACGTGAGTCGTGAACCTGCAGACGAGCGGCCGCCTCCAGGTGTCCGCAGGTGTGTCCCGAACACGCAGACGGTTATTGTACAATGAGATTTTGACAGATATTTAACCCTCGGTAAACTGCCTATTTTGTTATAATAAAAGTCTATATTGA
>NW_025729466.1:0-1587 GCF_021292245.1 Micropterus dolomieu
AGAAGTATGGAGTCCTCCACTGGTGAACTTTGGCTCCGGCACTTTGGCAGGCATCAGTGTAAGCCTGGAGCTGGTCACACAGTACATGTTGTTGGCCATTGAACTGACACATGTCATACACACAGCTCTGGAAGAATGGAGCAGGATTCACCACACTGATACACTCCCTGGAACAGAGAAAAACACTCACTCAGTTTGAGTAGGAGAATGCAGATGGTCAAACAAACCCAAACCACCAAACACAAAGTTGGTATGGTCTCTTCATGGGATTTAAGAAACTACAAAGAATATGGAATCCTATAAGTAAAATAGCCTTTAAGCAACTCAGGTATGTGTGTGTGTGAGAACAAGCTATAGTTAGTTAGAGTTAGATAATCTTTGTATCTTTTTAAAGATACTACCATCTGCGTTATGGAGTGATTTAGAGACACTTGTGTATGATTTCTGTGTTTCAGTCTCTCCTCCAGTAACTATATGTCTCTTATGTGGTAAAGTGCTTCGGCCAACTTTGTTTTCAATTACTGCTAAGTAGTTTTTCCATATTCTCTTTCGCTTGGAGTAATCCTAGTTTTTGTCTCTCTTTTGCCTCAGGATCTCTGTGTTGCCTTTTGGGACCAGACCGCCAGGATCGGTGAATTTCTAGGACTTAGGACGCCGCCATGAGGTTATAAAAGATGAGTTAACAACTAGGGAGGAGGCTAACAGATTAGATCCTCAGATTTCATTGGCTGTTGCACTAGATGACAGACTTTGGGAGCATAGGAGGGAGAAGGCTTGTCGAGGGGCTCATTATTCCAGGTCTCATACTGCTCCTGCACTGCTCATATCATGACTTTACAGACAGATTTTGAATGTGCAGAAAGTTTTCAATATGCAGAAACACAGGAACTATTCAGTCCAGGGGTTATTAATGAATTCAAATGAACTAATTCATTGATTTGAATTGGTTCCACATGCACATTTAATGCCTACGTCTGTGTTGACTCAGCAGGGATGAAAATCAAATTAGAAAATAGAAAACTACAGGAGAATTTGAAAGTAGTAAAATATTTAAAAATATTTCCTGTTAGAGTAAAACAAGTTTGTTCAGATTCTGAATCTGAAGAAAAAGTAGAACAGTTCTTCTCTTGAAACCGCAATTTCCCCAGTGTGGGACAAACAAAGGTTTTTTCTTATCTTAGTTGGACGAATAATTAGAAAATGAAGCTGACCTGAAGGGTCCAGCAGGGTCCTTGATTTTGCCGCATTTGTCTGGCTTCACCACCTCAGCCTCAAGTTTGGGGTCACAGTCTGGGTCAGGTTTGGCGCCTGGGGTACACCTGATCAATACAAACACAACAAGAGGGTCACATTCAATTTCTGAAATCAACAGTCTGTTCAGTCTAATTTATACTCAAGAATTATTGCAGGAAGAATTTAGACAGTATTTATGTAACCTGTGACATTATATGTGTCTCTCAATTTTGAGCACAACAAATCATTTGACATTTTTTTGGAGTATCAGAGTAACTCAGGAGGATTTTCAACAAACAAGACATCCCAGTGGTTTTTAAACTCAAGAACACGCTAAGACTGGTCCACCCTAAA
>NW_025729467.1:0-3476 GCF_021292245.1 Micropterus dolomieu
AAGTTTAGAGGCGTCAGACTACTGGAAATATGTACTGGCAAAGTTCAACAAGGAGTTTGCTGAAGCATATAATGCAGAGCCTGCTGATATTCCTGAAACTTGGAAAACAATCACACATGAGCAAGCAGAAGCGAGCCTCAAAGAGTCGTTTAACATCAAGTGAGAGAAGACATGCTTTGTGGTTACAGAGGTCACTTGTTTTATACGATATAGTAACATGCTGTATACAAGATGACAGGGCTGAAGATATTGTCAGTACACACAGAGATTTGCCAGCTTATAAATGGGAAATATAAGAAAATCTGACTGGTACATAGACAAACAACCAGTCACACTCACACCAATTAGGACAACTTAGGGTCACAACAAACAGGACAATTTAGGGTCACCAATTAACCTAGTGTGCATGACTTTGGATGGTGGGAGAACCCGCAACCTTCTTGCTGTGAGGCCACATTGCCATCCACTGGACCACCGTGCTGCCCTATCCAATTAAATATGATGTGCAATTGTGTACTTGGAATTTAGAATCTGTTTTTTTTTCTGTGAAGTATCTGATGCAAAATACTTACATTTTCAATGAACTGAGAGATCATTCTGTCTAAATGTTAACATGTACGCTACACATGATTTTTTTTAAATCTAATTTAGTGTAATTTGTGATTTTGTTAACTCAGAATTTGGGATCCCTTTTTTAATTTCAACAGTGAAAAATACATTCATTAAATATGTGGTGTTGTCAACATGTACACATTACTTCTTGTGTTAACTGATTCAATAAAGAGACAAAATCAGCAGACTGGCTATGAATGTCTTTAATGTTTCCCAGATCAGAATCACAGCATACATTTTTATAGATTTACTATACTTTTTAAAATAATAATCTTTTTTGAATTCCATTATTTAACATTTTTCTTCATCTCAAGTCTTGGGTTTCTGAATTCAACAAAGAATGTAAAAATAAGACAACAGGTGCAACTTCTCAATGGAGACCAAGCTGAAGGTTTATATAGTGAGTGTTTAAGTGTCACTGTCTCTGTATGTGTTTGCCATTGTTGGTGTTAATCATGTGCTTCCATGCACCACTGACCTGACACAGGATCTGACCTCAGTGATATGAAGTCATCTTGTTTTGCTTGGCTGACTGTAGTTTTCAGGCATGTTGAAATAAGAATAAACTGTAAGAACTGAGGGGCTGCAAACTTACTTTCATCCATCTCTCAACTGTTGATTCTTTTTACTGCTACAACACATCACTGTAAGGTCAACACAGCCTCCATACCCACAATGCAACACAGTGTGAAGAAGGAATAAAAGTCAGACCACATGTGTGATCTCATTTATCTAGGAGGATATGAGGCATCTTATGGTATCAAAGCCCTCATGTCTGTCGCACATGTGATTAATTGGCTACATGTAAACACTGCTACATGTGAGGTGAGCTAACATTTAAGTGACTGCACTTCGTTTAGTGCCTCAGTTTAGAAGTCCTGACCATGAAACACTTTCCTACACCACCATTACATTAGTCAGCTGGCCACAGTGTCAGTATACCCCTGAATTGTTTCCATAATTCCAGATTCATCAGGAGTATAGTTGGAAGATATTTTAATATAAAAGTTTGCTAAATCTTCAAAAAAAGGAAAAATTCAAGCTAGCTAAATCTTCTACCTTAACCCCAGAACAAAGAATCCATCATGTGAATCTCCCGTTCCACCACATCTCAAAGATTCAGTGAACTCATTCTCATGTTCAAGAAACCAGTTTGAGATGATTTGAGTTTTGTGACATGGTGCATTATCCTGCGGGAAGTAGCCATCAGAAGATGAGTACACTGTGGTCATAAAGGGATGGACATGGTCAGCAACAATACTGTCACATTTAAACAATGCTCAATTGGTACTAAGGGGTCCAAAGTGTGCCAAGAATATATCCTCCACACCATTACACCACCACCAGCAGCCTGAACTGTTGATACAAAGCAGGATGGATCCATGCTTTCATGTTGTTATTCCAAATTCTGACCCTACCATTCAGCTGCTTAAGGTTGTAAGGAAGGGCCCCCGTGCAGGATTTTATAACAGGCCATTGTGCACGGTTATGAAGCGCACACACACACACGCACGCACACACACGCACAGCGTTCTTGTCTAGAAGGGAACTATTTCGGCAAATGTGTGTGCCTTCCTCATTTTGCACGCTTTAACAACACATTTTAGATGCAGTAAATGGCAAACCTACTAAATGTCATGCTCCTAAAATCAGTTTCTTGTCCACATTAACATATTAAATTGAACAGTTCTCTTTGTGTTGGTCTCTCTCCAACACGCACCTGGCCGCAGCAGCTTAAAGTAGCCCACCAGTCATGTGATGAATTTTACAGTCGGAATGTGTTACCTAGACTATTGTATTTGCAAATTACAGAAGTCAAAGAGAGAAAGTTTTCAGAATCATGGACAGCGCTGTCACTGTCAAGAGATGATGGTAAAAAAGACTGAAATGCGACCTACTTAACAACAACACCATGGCCGGGCTACAGCACACAGTTTAATACCCACAAGCACATAGGCCTACACACCATAAAACAGGTGCTTGGCGGCGACCTAACCTCGAAATATTAACATCCTTTCAAACAGGGGTGTGGGAGCCCATAACATTCACTATATCCCTTGGGGGGAAAAGCACTTGTACTCGCCAATTTAAAAGGCATCCGACGAGCTTGCATAGAGCAAAATTCAAAACATTTTTATTTGGGAGCTTTGTGACTCTCTCCACCTGTTCTTTTCACTTCTGTCACTTCCTGCAACAACGTTTATGTTTGAATGGTATGACTGCTAGCTTGCAGGTGTGCTCTGCTAGGCTGCTTGTCGTATTTTGCGTTTCACCTAGCTTTCAACAGAGTCCTGTCATCTTGTCACGTGATGAAATAGAAACTTAAGATTTGGAAACAATACACACTCAAAAAACTTTAAGTATTATTTCCATCTAATTTTATTACATACGTTCAATGTAAAGGGTCACATGTAAGGCAATTCTATTATGTTTAATCAGTTTAAATAAATAACATAACTTGATTTGATTGAATTAAATTCATGTAAACTTCTACATAAACCTTATGTGTTTATATATGTATTATACTTACACATTTCAATTTAGTAATTCTATTTCCTGTAATAAATCAGAAAGCAACACATACAAGAACTGTTCTGGAAATTTTATTGGCATATCTATTATAAGTCATTACAACAATGGTAGTCCAATAGTAATTTTAACATTACAGCAGCAAGACCTGCTATTGCAAAAAAACAACGGCCAAGGCAAAGGGCACAAGGTTTTTCAGTGTATAATAAACTATAAAGGCTAAAAAATAAAGAAAAGAAATTATTTCCACTGGAATAAGTATTTCTACTATGGTAACTTAAAATACATTTTAAAATAATCTTAAAAAAACATAGATTGCCATTCAAAAGACTCTT
>NW_025729468.1:0-854 GCF_021292245.1 Micropterus dolomieu
AGAGAGAGAGAGAGAGAGAGAGAGAGAGAGAGAGAGAGAGAGAGAGGCTGTATTGAGTGTAAACACAGTATCAGAGAGCTCTGACCCGTCCCCCTCCCCCTGCAGCTTAACTAAACAAGGCCACCATGGTTTCGGTTCTACGACACAAAATACACAACCCTGATGTTACCTGACCAAATGGGGAGATGACATCACCCTCTATGATACCTGATAACAAGCAACTGTCAGTAAACAAAAGGCTGGTCACAAGAGAAGGGGAGGCGGGAGTTTCTCTACCTGGTAAATGCATGACTGTAAGCATTGCATTTATGCTTGTTTGCCTGAAACTGAGGAAAAACACATGGAATGGATCCAGGTATTGTGAGTGTCAAAGTGTGGTATCAGAATAGAAATGCTGGGGTTTGAGTGCAGTAACAGCTAGATAATAATATGTTCTATCAGACAGATCTCAAGCCAAGACGCTGGGGGGCACTTACATGGACCAGACAATTAGTCAACAAAGCATTTCATCCACAGAATGGGCTGAGTGTACGCGGTGATGTGCACTGGTTATTTTTCAATAATGCAAAAGTTTTCCAGGGCTTTCAAAAGAGGGCTGCTGTAGGCCGTGTTAATAGGAGAGAGCTGATCAATAAATAAAATTGGGGCCAAAGGCGTGCTGCAAAGTGAAGCATTAGGGTCTCAGCCCAAGCCATGGCAGCAGCAGGTATAGGCTCAGTGCACAGAGTGGGGTGGGGTGGAGTGGGGTGGAGTGGGGTGGGGTGGAGTGGGGTGGAGTGGGGTGGGGTTACATAAATGTGATGTACAGGATTTTTTGGGAGTTACGGGGGAGGGTAAGCAGTAAGAGTGACACA
>NW_025729469.1:0-726 GCF_021292245.1 Micropterus dolomieu
CTGCAGCGATGGCATAACACATTGGCTCATTCCACGTTAGTAATCCAGACAGTCACTTTGTCCCTTTCAGAAGTAGCAGCCCGGTCATGTTTTTTCTTTCTTTCTTTCTTTCTTTCTTTCTTTCTTTCTTTCTTTCTTTCTTTCTTTCTTTCTTTCTTTCTTTCTTTCTTTCTTGGATTTTTCAAAGGCATACAATTCATCAGAGCATTTGTGAAAAGTAAAATGATATATATTCACTTTATAAAGACATATTATAAAGACAGCGTACATATTGCTGAACATGAAAACAACTCTCTAAAAAAATGAAATGAAATGGCACAACCATAAGTGACCAAATAAAAATAGAAGAAAATAAAGAAAAAGAAGGAAAAAGATGCCATGAGACACAGATATTCTGTACCACTACATATTGCCCATGTCACAACCAACCCAGTATTGATACCCCTCCCAACCACAAAAGTCTCAATCAGGAATAAGTGGGGAAATTAACCTCTTAACGAATTAGTAAAAACTGACCCCATGTTTTCCTAAATTTATTATAAAATGTTTCCAATTTAAGAAATATGGGATGTATGTCTCGCAGCTTTTTTTAAATGCACTAATTTCACATGTCAGGGTTTCATATTCTATACAATAAGAGCTGCCGTACAGTATACAGTACAAGCATAAAGTGTGTGTGAACACGCACGTGCTGGAGGCTGTGATTGGACACATGTAAGCTCGTTA
>NW_025729470.1:0-1038 GCF_021292245.1 Micropterus dolomieu
ATCTGGTAATTAGGAGATTTGGAGTCATTCACAGGATAGAAAGCAGGCTGGGAAGATGTGTTGAGGAACTGGAAAAAAATGAGACTGCAGGACTAAAGCTTGTCTGAACGAGGAAGGAGTCGGTGAGCGTTTGTTTGTTTGTGAAATGTGGTGGATTTTAATATTAAAGTGAATCATGTAATTATATTTAGGAAAAAAATGTTTGTATAAAACCATGTGTTCGAATTGTAAACTAAAGTGTTGTACATTTAACATCATGGAGATTTGAAGCATGGTTAAAAGTAATGTATTGTAAAGTTTAAAAAGGAAAAAACTGTAAGTGTAGGATTGTGTTGTAGAGGGTTAAAGTTGTTAGGATTTAAAATTAAATTATGTGAGCAGTGATTTAAAATAAGTATTTTGATGTTGGATGGTGATGTTTATTATGGTTACCTGAGTTTATTATGTGTTTCATTGATTTACTTGTGTTTGTATTTAAGGTTTTTTACCTGCTTATGGCTACGACAACTTTCAAATAAAAGAAGGAAAAGAAAGAATTGATTCCTGGTCATTGAGTAAAATCCAGTCCAAACCTTCAGAGGCAAGCATACCCTATCAAGTGGGGGAAACTGCAGGGTTGAACTTCACTAAAGTGAATGCACTTGACAATAATTCTGGTCTCCTTTGAGGCCAGAAACTAAGGGATATGGAGAAACTGTAAATGAACCATTTGGTGGTGGTGCAGTGGATAAGACTATGCCTTTGGTGTGAGAGACCCGGGTTCAATCCCCCACTGTGACACATTCACCACTGTGTCCCTGAGCAAGACACTTAACCCCTAGTTGCTCCAGAGGCTCTGACATGTGTAGCAATAGTAAGTCGCTTTGAATAAAAGCCTCAGCTTAAATGTAAATGTACTGGGAGTTTTCTTCAAAACACTATTTCTGTCCATACAACCATGTTCCAAAAAATATAAAGCTTCCAAAACATTGAAATATTGATAAAAACAGTGAATATTGATCAACATTCCTGTGACCTAAAGCACTCCCATGCTTTACA
>NW_025729471.1:0-5451 GCF_021292245.1 Micropterus dolomieu
GCTGTCAGCACACTTCTGATCGTCCTGATTTGCCTTTCCCAGGCTCCACCCATATGGCTTGCTGATGGAGTGTTCAAGACAAACTCACAGCCCAGTTTCTTTAGACCCTCTTGATCCATCTCCTTTACAGTTTCCAGTAATTCACGTCTTGCACCAGCAAAGTTAGTGCCCTGGTCAGATCGAAGTTGTCGAACATTTCCACGAAGAGCAATGAAAGCCCGAAGAGCATTGAGAAAGGCATCGGTGGTCATATCATCAAGCAGTTCTATGTGCACTGCACAAGAGCACAGACAGGTAAATAACAGACCATAGCGCTTTAGCTCCCGTCGCCCCTCTTTGACATAGAACGGGCCAAAACAGTCCATACCACAATAAGAAAAGGGGGGAGTTGTCTCCATGCGTTCATGTGGTAAGTCTGCCATTTTTTGTTCTTCGGTGCACCTTCTGAACCGTCTACACTTGACACACTTGTGGATGTAGGAAGACACAGCATGACTGCAGCCAACTATCCAGATGCCGTTTGATCGCAGCTCATTTATTGTTATGCCACGTCCTTGGTGTTGCACTTGTTGATGATAGTGCTTGATTAGTAACCTTGATATGTGGCTTGTCTTTGACAAGACTGCTGGATGCTTGATGTGTGGGTGCAAAGCAGCATGCTCCAATCGACCTCCCACCCTGAGGATGCCTTGCTCATCCACAAAAGGATTCAGTTTGTGCAGTCTGTTGGCCTTTTACTTTGTTGTTATCTCCAGCTTGTGTTGAAGACCTTGGAATTCTTCAGAGAAACTCGCCCTTTGAGCAATGCCTATAATGGTAAGTTCTGCATCCTTTCTCTCTTCGAGACTCGTGGCTACACTGGTTCTTGATACCAAACCCTTAAGCTCCTTTACACGTCGCATGAGTCTGGCTATGGCTTTGACTAACCTCGTCCAGCTGGAGAACTTTTGGAAGCGATCAAGCAGTGAATCTTCAGTTGTCAAGGTCTTGTAGACAAAAGCTGTACGAATTTCTGCGTCTTCAATTGCAATGTCTCCCACCACTGGGAAGCTTGTCACGCCAAAGAAAGTCTAGACCAGTAAACCAATTGGAAGCGGTGAGCTCTTTTGCTTTGAGGCCTCTTGAAGCGTGGTCTGCGGGATTTTCTTCAGAGGTCACGTATCTCCACTGACTGGGATTGGTACTTTCTTTGATGCGCAGAATGCGGTTCGCCACAAATACATGAAATCGTCTAGCGTCGTTGTTGACATATCCAAGGACGACCCTTGAGTCCGTCCAAAAGTATTCCTGGATACTTTCTATTTCCAACTCTTTTCTGATTAGTTCACTTGTACGTACAGCAACAACAGCTGCTGACAGCTCAAGTCTTGGCACTGTAGTTACCTTTGTTGGGGCCACTCTTGACGTGCCCATGACTAAAGAACAGTGGAACTGTCTTGATGCACTGATTGCTCTCAGGTAAGTGCACTCTCCATACCCTGTGACACTCGCATCTGAGAAGTGATGTAGTTCATATCCTTGGACTTCCTTGAAACCTTCTGGTAGGTAACATCGCTTAATCTCAATATCAGCAAGGTTTTGTAGGTCCAAGAGCCAAGACTCCCATCGTGGTTGAAGATCTTCTGATAGTGGTTCATCCCATCCGCTCTTGTCTCGGCACATTTGCTGCAGAATTTGCTTCCCGACCAGAATGAAAGGTGCCACAAAGCCAAGTGGGTCGTAGATGGAGGCTACTGTCGATAAGACTCCTCTTCTAGAGAGTGGCCGTTCATTTACAATCACTCTGAATTGGAATTTATCTGAAGTGACACACCACTTAACACCTAGCGCTCTCTCAATCTGCGGCACACCCAGGGCTAAGTCTTGGTTTCTTACAGTTTCAGCGCACTCTTCCTTGGGAATTGAAGCAAGCACCTCCTGCCGGTTGGAAATGAACTTGTGTATTCGAAGCTTGCCAGCACTGCAGATCTGTCTTGCTTCGCTGACCAACTGAATGGCTTCATCTACTGTTGACACACTTGCCAGTCCGTCATCCACATAGAAATTTCTTTCGATGAAGCGGATGGATGCTTCGTTGAACCAACCCTGTCCTTGAGCAGCAATGTGTTTGAGGCCATAGTTTGCACAGCCAGGCGACGAAGCTGCCCCAAACAAGTGTACTCTCATCCTATAAACTGATGGCTGGGATTGAAGGTCTCCATGGTCCCACCAGAGAAATCTCAAATAGTCCTGGTCTTCTGTTCTAACGTGAAATTGATGGAACATGCGTTCAATATTGCACATTATCGCTACGGGACCTTTGCGAAACCGAGAGAGAACACCTATCAAAGTGTTTGTCAATTCTGTCCCGGTAAGCAGATGGTCATTTAACGACACGCCTTGGAACTTCGCAGAACAGTCGAACACGACTCGTATCTTTCATGGTTTCTGGGCATGATACACCCCGTGGTGAGGGATGTACCATGCAGGGCTTTTGTCAACTTTGTCCTCAGGAACCTTCTCGGCATCTCCACGAGTTATTGTTTCACCCATGAAGGCTATGTAATCCTTATGGTATTGCTTGTCTTTTTCAAATCTCTTCCTCAGACACTGGAGATGGTGGTTAACACATTTCCTATTGTCTGGCAGATTTGGCCTGCCTTCCTTAAATGGCAAAGGTATTTCGCAGTGACCGTCTGTCTTTATTTTGATTCCTTCCTCCATTATTGATATGAAGCGCAGATCTTCTTGAGAGAAGTGAGCATCCTCTACAGTTCTTTCGTTAAAGTCTGATTTGAGCACCCTTATCACATCTGGTGGAGTGACTAATTCTTTAACTTGTGTTCTGCATATGTATCGAACTTCATTGGTTAAGTTATCAGGCGACTGAAGATAAGGTGTCACTTGTCTCACAATAATCCTGTGGCTGCTTCCAATTGCATCTCCATAGTCAACACAATTGTAACCTATGAGCAGACCAATGTCACATTCGATTAAAGGAGCGATCTCTTCTGCAAGGTGCTCTAGGTGAGGCCATGCTCTTGCTGTTTTGGGAGTAGGAATATGACTTAGGTTGGCAGGAATAAACTCCCTGGAGTAGGTCACTGGGAGAGAGATTTTCTTTGATGAGTAAAAACCCCTGACCTGCATCCCAGTTAACTTCTGACTTCGAATAACTGTAATCTTGGATGACAACGTGGACAGCTTTAATTGCACAGGCTCCTTCTGTGTGTTCAGAGTTTCTGCCTTCTCTTGCAAGACAAACGTGGTGTCGCTTTGGCTGTCCAAAAGTGCATAAATAAGAATCTCATTCTCTGGGTTACTTGTTGTGGACAGCCACACTGGAATAACTGTAGATGTGTAGTTGGTGTTCCTGTCTTGCACCACTCTGTTAGATGTTGCTTCCTTTGATATGTCATTGGTCCGTTTAGACTCTGTCCTCTCTCTTTCCTTTGAGTGTTTCCCACTCTCCTTTCGTTCATCATCTCGCTGCTCTTTCCTTTTGTCCTCTTTGACACGGTCTTCATGTAAACAGGTGGGGTGCTTCCGTTTACATGCATCGCAGACACTTCTCCTTTCACAGTTTTTTGAATGGTGTCCGGATTTCAAACAGCCAAAACACAATCTTTTCATTTGCACAAACTTAACTCGTTCTGCGACTTACTTGTCCATGAACCTTCGACATGTGTGAATGCCGTGGTTCAATTTCTCACAAAAAACACACCTTTTACTGTCTTGGTTCTCTTCAGAGCTGACTACCAGCACCTTTGCCCCAACACTTCTAGTCTTTGGCGTCTTCACCTTGTCACCATCACTAGACTTCAGAGCATGAAGAGAAGTCACTGGATTACAAGCTATCTTAGCTTCCTTTGTAATAAACTCAACAAACTGACTGAAGCTAGGGAATGTCTTGGTTGCTTCTTCTATCTCGATGGCCTTGCTGTTCCATCTAGCTGTTAACCAATCAGGTAGCTTGGTGAGCAATCTCTGGTTTTCACCACAGTCGTTTAGGATGTCAAGACTCTTAATGTGAGACATTGCTGCTTGACAGCCTCGAAGGAAGTCTGAGAATTCTCTTAGTTCAATGCAGTCCTTAGGACCTATCTTTGGCCATGCGGTTAGCTTATCCCTGAAGGCTTTAGCACACACAAAGGAACTTCCATACCTTTCTTCCAGGATGTCCCATGCTGCGTGATAAGCTGCATCTGTACCCAACAGAAAGTAACTCTCAATGGCTTTCTTTGCAGGACCACCGACGTATTTGCGGAGGTAATATACTTTCTCATTCACTGGAATGTTCTTCCTGTCCTGAAAGGACATTTTCCAGTCCTTGTACTTTAATGGGTCTCCAAAGAAAACAGAAGGCTCCGGTACAGGTAGACGGCTTGCACTAATAGAATCTGCTATTGCCTTGGCAAGAGCTGTAGTGATATCCTCTTGATGTATGTTGGTAGCAGGTTGCCCTCTTGTGGCAGATTGTGATACTGACTCGTGGTACACTGGAAGACGTCTTAGGTTAGGCGCAGATTTCTCCTGCATAGAGCCTTTAGACACAAACCCATGCCGACATGTTAAGGTGGAGTAACCTTGCCAACTGCTTTAAGGGGACTTCATAAGTGCTAATAGGGTTCTGGTGTTTGTACATGTTTGTAAGTTAAGTCATTGTTGATTTCACAGTAATAATTAGCAATTACGAAGTGTAAAGACATTTGGGAGGATATACATAAATCACTGTTGATATAATTTGCTAAGTGTTAAATAGAAGGGTTGTTCTTCTCATTTGAGTGAAAATCAATGTGTTTGTATTGTGAACGGCTGTTTGTGACACCTTAAGCCATTCTAAGAAACAAACAACAACATAGTTGGCTAAACTACAAGCTTGTGCCGACATTCACCCACAGTCATAGCGCCACCTGCTGGCAACAGAAAGTGACCTTTAACGAAGCAGCCCCCATCGCACGTTTCACCTACGTGCACGAATTTTCTGTGGTACGTGTATCTTGTCCAGACGCACAAAAAAGTCTCTTGGAGCCATAGCCTAAACCCAACAGGAAGTCGGCCATTTTGAATTTTACGTCAAATTTTGGATGATTTACACACTTCGTACTTTAACGAACTCCTCCTAGGGATTTAGTCCGACCGACCTCAAATTTCTGCTGTGCCTTCTAAAGGCATTGAAGATGAAAAGTTGTGCTATTTGCAAGTTTTCGTCAATGGGCGTGTCCGTGGCGTGGCGTCAAAGATCAACTCTTCGCCATGACACGGAAGTTGTCGTATCTTCAGTGTACATGCTCACATCTGCACCAAACTGTACATGTAGGATGAGAGCCCCACCCTGAACACATGTACATGCTGACATTCACCCACAGTCATTGCGCCACCTGCTGGCAACAGGAAGTGACTTTTAACGAAGCAGCCCCCGCCGCACGTTTCACCTACGTGCACGAATTTTCTGGGGTACGTGTATCTTGT
>NW_025729472.1:0-8089 GCF_021292245.1 Micropterus dolomieu
AAGAAGAGCAATTGCTGGTGTTCTTACCTCCTTTCTCTGTGTTTGTATTTTAAAGAAATGTACTGGACAACATCCTTTGCACTCTCAAGATGTTTTTATACAAAAACGCTGTATGTATTCTGCACGTTCTGCCTGGAATCTACCCCTTGTAGGACTTAAAAGTGAATCTAGTTAAATGCTGTTATATCCTAAATGAAAGGATTGGAGGCTAATTTGTCACAGTTTGTTAGTCTAATGTTTTTATACCCCTTTTAAATTTTTTTTGTCTATGCTTCTGTTTCCATATCTGTTCTTATTTTAGTATTGTAATCTGTTGAAACTGCCTGTTTTTATCCAGGCTGCTGCTAGTCTTGTCCAGGTCTATTATGAGGAAGAGCTCATTTGTTATATTTTGTTATTTTGTAACTTAAAGGATAATTCCAGTATTTAACACCTTGAGTCTATTTTGTCGTTTGTTTTAGATGAACTAGAGTGGTGGACTTAGAAATGTTGACGATGGGTCCTGTCTCGACTTTTTGACTATTTTAGAATCTCCTCTGACCGCTTTAGAGTGGCTGTCTATGGGCATGCACAAACATGTCCTTAAAACAACCCTTAACGTTCGTTTTCAAAACTGTGCAACTCACCGAGTGGTTAGTGGTGTTCGTTGATGTTCCAAAACAAGTAGCGTAGCGAAATACAGTTTCTGTCGTGTTTTATTTGCCAATTTGTAAAATCGCATGATTTCTGTTGAAGGACTCAGTGCTCGTTGATATTACTGCGCTAATATATCAAATATCGAGCAGAAGTTTATACGCGGTTGTGAGGTATCTGAAAAAATAGTTCCACTATAGCAAATAACACGGATTGAAAGCATACATTGCGCCGATATATTTGTTTTCAATCATGAATGAACAACACTAACCACTCGGTGAGTTGCACAGTTTTGAAAATGAACGTTAAGGGTTGTTTTAAGCACATGTTTGTGCATGCCCATAGAAAGCCAGTCTAATGCTGTCAGAGCATTAGATTATTCTAAAATGGTCAAAAAGTCGAGACAGGACCCATCGTCAACATTTCTAAGTCCACCACTCTAGTTCATCCAAAACAAACGACAAAATAAACTCAAGGGGCCCTATCTTGCACCCAGCGCAATTGACTTTGTACACCGACGCATGTATCATTCCTATTTTGCAGCCGCGCAAAGCGGACTTTTCCCTCCACAGACACACGTCGGTTAACTAAGAAATACACTTGCGCTCCCCGGGGCGGTTCAGCGCAAAGAGGAGGCGTGTTCCGGCGCAAACTTTCCCTCATGCTATTTTGCTGTTCTATAAAACAATTGCGCCACTGACCAGAAAAAACCTAGTCTAAAGTCAATGGCGCGTTGCGCGTTGTTCATTATGCTATTTTAAGGGCGCATGCTTGGCCATAATCAATGTAGCGTGTGCACAACGCGCATACACTTTCTCTCATCTAAGCAGCAGTTTTCATTTTTGCAAATCAAACATTATTACGATAGATAGATAGATAATTTATTATAAAAGCATACATCTAGCTTACACATTTACCCAAATAATCATACGCCTGTTTAACCGAAGTTAATTTGGGTGGGTTTCTCCATCCCCAATGTCACTTCTCTGTGTTTTACGGCCCTGACGAGAACGTCAGTCTCCTCAGCTGTGAACCGCTCCTGGCGCGCGCCAGGCAAATCCACCGTTATAATAGGAATCCGCTTTAGAACAAGTGCGCCTGCTCTTAAAGGGAATGTGAGATGACGCTCTGATTGGTTTATTGACTTTACGCCCAAACCACACCTATGAATAATGAAGCTACTTCAGACCAACCCCTTTTAGATTTGCGCCAGGCGCAAATGGCATTTATCCCGCCGGGAAAATAGCAATAGCGCCTGGATCCGCCCACAAAGTTACTTGCGCTTTGCGCTTTGACACTTGCGTTTTAGATCGTTAAAATAGGGCCCAAGGTGTTAAATACCGGAATTATCCTTTAAGGCAATATATATGGTATAACAGTCATTTCCTGTTATATAAAAATAACCACAATGTGGAAAGATACCTTTATCTGCAGTCATCACGATGGCTACAGTAGTGGCTGTTTCTGAGGACTCTTCCATCTGCTGTGCACCTAAAGTACATAAAACAAAACAAAATAATAACTTTCTAAATACAAATTTTTAATCTTAATTACAAATTCATAATTCAATTTGTCAGCATTTATACTGTCAATAGTTAACTAGTAAATCATTGATTAAAAAAAAAAAGACCATTATTTGCATCTGAATCTCAACAGCCAAATCAAAATGTAAAATTATCAGAATACCAATCTTATATATGCTTTTTAATGTCACCTGGATAAATATTGTATCCATAAATTGTAATTTTCAAACAAGTAAGCTTTTCTCTTTGTGTCAAATGTCAATGGATGACTTCTCAGAACAGTAACATTGTAAATGTATTATGTAACATTTGGTAAAATGTATTATGATTACAAGAAATACCATTTTCACACATGGCCTCTAAAATTTCCTCCACCGACTTCGTCTGGATGCCATCCGCTGTGTCTGTTGATTTGAAAAGATTAAACCATTACACAAAGGTGAAAATTTCATCTTTTGATTAATTGTATTATTTCAATAATGTATACAGTAGTCAAATGTGCTGTGTAATCACCACAGTTACATATCTAGTTAACTATGCTTCTTAAGTTTAATGTAATATATTTATTTAAAGATAAAATAAAAACAACTCAGCATACCTTCTGCATCCATGTGCTCTGACATCCCCTCTCCCAAGTCAGTGGGGTTGGATTGTTCTGCATCTGATTGATATTTTTAGAGAAAAAAGAAAGACAGAAAAAACCTTATGTAGCATGAGCTTAACAAATAATTGGCCTTCCTGCAATAGTCCTGGAGGAAAATAATGAATCACACAGCAGTGAATATATCAATGAAGGAATGTAATTCGGAGGAATTATATACATATAATTTAATTAGTGAATAGTTTGATGAGCATGAAAAAGATGAAAACCATTGCCAAGGGCCACAGTCACTAGTCATATTTAACTAAACATCTATAGGATATTCAGGATAATGATAAAGCTGAGAAATAGTGTCACATCCCTTATAAACTGTCAAAGACACATACAGAATCTATAACCTGAATCTGTTTCAATTCAATTTTATTTATATAGCGCCAATTCATAACAAAAGTTCTCTCACAGCACTTTACAAACAGAGTACGGTAGGTCTAGACCATACTCTTTATAATATTGTTAACAAATACCCAATCCAATTCCCACCATGAACAAGCACTACTGTATGTGACGGAGGCAAGGAAAAACTTCTTTATAAAGGGGTCATATGATGGTTCTAAAAATAACATTATTTTGTGTATTTGGTTTAATGCAAGGCATTTATGCGGTTTTAGGTTAAATAAAGCTCATCATTCAGAAAAGCGCTGTGTGCTCTGATTAGCCAGAAATCCAGTGCATTGTGATTGGCCCAAATACCTTAAGCACCTGATGGAAATATCACACTTCTTACCATATCTGGAACATCAGCTCCCAAAGCAAAGCAATATTGAGAGATTATAATGTCAGTCCTACCTTATCAATTAGAGCCGGAATATGATCCGGATGATGCAGATGACTAAGCTAATCGATCAACGTTGCCAGCGCGACTGGACCAGAATGTATCAGATTGGTAAGCATCAGTATTGCATTTGTTATAGTTGAAACGACAAAGACATAGTCTGAGCTCTCCCAGGTGCTAGAAACAGTCATCTGAAAAATGCGCAGCACACAGTCGAATATTTGGGTTGTACTGTTCTGGAACAGTGTTGTAAATAAAGCTTAGCCACTGTTTTCTAACTGTGTCCTCTTTTGGAAAGCCAAACAAAGTAGTTGGGCTTTCGCAACGAAAAACACAGCGTCTTTACGACATGCCGGCACGGATAAAAGTTATGCCTTCTTTGCGTATACATTTGGGCGGTGTTATGGAACTCTGCCCCCACACACTGACGTAGAGATGAGGGGGTGTGTTTGAACGAAGTGTTTTAGGAAGGTGTGGCTGAGCCTTCACTTTTATAAAGAATATCTCTTTAGGGTTTGAGACTTTGATCTTTGTAACCCTGCAGATCTTATACATGCACAAACAGCTACATAACACTAGCCTGGCTAACGCCAGACCCAATTCTCGTTGAGACTTGGGTCTGGGAACCATATGCACATTTTCTCGTATTTGAGGCGTGGTTTACGAATGCCCGGCGCCGTTTATTGGGTGCTAAGAATGTCTATCAAATGCGCCTGTACGTAGCTCATAGCCAATCATTTCAATTATACCAGATGACGTATGTAGAGCGACAGAAATTAGACAAGGAAGAAGACGATGGGTAAGATATTTTTGTGTAAACAATAACGTTCAGCGACTATTGCCGAATAAAAACAAAATATAAACTATTGCCGAATATAAACAAACTGCTTGTGTGTGTTGCATAGATGTCGTCATCGTCTTGCTGCTCCCTCCCCGTTCTGTGATTGGTTCCCTAAATGAGGCGAATATCTGGACCATGGTATCCATGCTGCCTTTCAGCTCGAATAAAATCGCGCTGCAGAAGGCAGTATGGGGAAACCCAGACTAACATAACACACTAAAGAGAAAGAAAAACAAGAAATCGCATCAAATGACCCCTTTAAAAGGCAGATACGTCAGAACCATGGCTCAGGGTGGGCGGCCATCTGCCTTGAACGGTTGCGGTGAAGGGACAGAGAGAGATGCAATGCCCCAAAACTATACAAAGACTTACATGTAGGCCAGTATTATTCTTTAGTTAACTTATTTTCCCCACTTTGCATAGAGCCAAATGGTCTGCTAAAACACAAGTGGAGAAAGACACTGGTAATGGTAATGTCACTTACTTATTTCAAATGAAATCTCCTCTGCAGCTTTCAAAATTTCGACCAATTGGTTCCTTCCATAAAAGGAAGGCTTCCTGAGGGTAAGACTTGTGGGCAGTCCAGCTACATTAATGGTCATGCCCTGATTTACCAGGGACTGGTAGGGAAGCCTCCCAGTACCTCCGGCCTCCTCTGAAATACACGGGCACAAACATGCATGCACACGTTACACAATGTTACACAGTTGGACAATTGTGACTCTCCCCTCTAGTTGATAGCCAGTGTACAGGCTGCAAACAGACATTTTGGTAAGGTGTCAATCTAATGGTTGATGGGCACATTAAATAATTTATTCATTTGATAATAATGCCATGGATTCATGAAGGGATTAAAAGTATTTGAACTTATGCTTACTATATTTTTGGTTGAATAGATCTTGCACTTTTCCTACCAGAACACTGACATGTTCTCTGGTACTGGGTGTTGCGGGTGAGGAGCTGGCTACAGATGTAACAACAGACAACAATAATTTCATAAAACTGTATTATGTATATTTGCACTATTACAGGCCTGAGTCCATTTCTGTGGATTTTTATATAACCAATACCTTTGAAATGCAGTGCGAAGTTGTTCACTGTCTCCGTTGTATCAAGGAAATCAGTGGCTCCTTTGCTGCTCAGTTCAAACACCTCTAATGAGGACTTTTGGCGGTCAAATGATAGAATGGCTGTTTCCACACCCAAATCCTCAAGCTTGGACACCTTTACAATAGAAGAAGACAACCACAAAAATAGTAAATAGTTGATTAAACACAAAACCTACTTTTAAAAATTCAACACACACTGAAGAAAAAACTCATAACAGGGCTTGGAAATATATGAAAACAGTGTTGTCACATGTGGCAAATAAGTGGTCAAGGACCACCCAGGGTACATTAACTATAAATTAGTTGTTTACATAGAGTCCAAATTCAATAATTTTGACTCATAGCCATTTGTGACTACTAATGCTTCAATTGACCACCTTGATGTGAATAGACTAGCCCAACCAGTAGGAATGTAGTTTGAGAGGTGTTCTTCAAAGTGAGAATATTTGATGTTGATAGCCATGTAAACAACAATCAGCTGGAATATTTATTTGGGATGAATTCATTTGAAATTATGAAAAAAATCTACAAATCAACAATCCAGTTGTCTGTCACAATGTTCTGCTCGCATCACAATTGCTGTCGATCATCCTTCCATCTAATACTAAAATAATACCACAAATGCCTAGCAAATGAAGCCATTTTCCAAACCTCTAACTTCAGCTTCTTAAGGTGCATTTTAATTCGGGCATCCCTCATCTCTGGGCTAAGGTCCTGTGTCTGCCCATGTGCCCTCAGTGCTGCTGCCTCTTGAAAGTATTTATTCTTTTCATCTTCCCCCAATGTGGCCCACCTGCCCTTAATGTCATTCATTGTGCCTGAGGAAAAAATAGATGCACAGAAAACTTAACACTTTAGATTCAGCATCTCTTTTTTTAAAGTAAATTCATACAACGACAATCTGTCCAACACACTGGTTTACTTGGGTTGTGAAACCCATTTCTCTGTAACAACTCTGTAAAAACAAGATAACATGTAAAGTAGATGACCTGATGATTCTTTTCAATACACACAGCAGTCTTACGTTGATGAATGCAACTTGCGTGAGTGAAGTACTTGCCAAATACTATCTTGAAAATCTGTTTCATGACCTTTGTAAACCCCTGATGTCAACAGGGCCACTATGTACAAAAACAAACCATTTAGTATAACAATTAAAAGAAGCCGTTCAATTTTGTCTCTCACCTTTGTTTTTGAATATGTCCCTACAAAAAAGATTGTAAGGCGACAGCTCTCTGACGTGAACTTTTGCCTTTGATTGACGGGGTTCAGACAAAGGTTTTGAAATTTGTGATCTTTTGTAATTACCGATCCAGTTCTGAAAAACAAAAACAAAAAATAACGATAGAGTATTACACCAATTAAACAGTATTTTAACAAAATTCTTCATTTTTACAAGCAGTGCAGCAGAATGATATATTTATTTGACATGTTGTTTGTTAGTGTGGCACTAAAGTAAAACTTACTTCTATGACACTGGTGTCCAAACCAGTAGCAGATGCAGCACTTGGAATTAATTTTGACCCAACTCGTGTCATTCCATTCGTAAAAAAGGATTTCAGGGTTTCCTTTTGATTCCCATTAATGGGAGTTCTCTCTTGTTGAATAACAACAAAGAAAGAAAAATCTAGTCAGTTATAAATCAGTAATAAAAAAAGACAGTGTTGCAGATCATACCATCGTTCTCAGACACACTTGCCTAATGCTTCTAGATTAGCAACTGCAAGGCTTACCTCTCTGGGCCATCTTCAACCTAAAACATAAACAGAAAAACTTGCACAAGACAGATTTGTGAACGGGCCCTTCTCTCTAAAAAGGCCAAAACCAAATTTTAGATTGTTCAACAAAGAGATAGAGCATGGAAGTAATAAAACAAACTTAGCCTACCACAGAAGTCCTTCAATCCACTGGAAATTGATGCTGTGGGAGACAAAAAAGTTAGGTAAAGATATATTAATGTTACACACACAGGCAGGCAGACAGATAGATAAATAGACTTTTTTTTTCAAGTTCAATGTCAAGGACAGCAATAAATGTGACACACACAGACACCACAGTCTATATTTACTTCTAATAGATTCCTAATATTCGTCTTTTGCATGAATGTCATTGTAAGCTACCTCCTGTGGGATCAAATCCATCCAAGCTTTTTTCAAACCCACAAAACTTTATTTTACATTCTAGTCAAGATCCCAAGGTACCCAAACAGCCATAAAATACGTCATGGGTTTAATATTTCACTCATAAGTCAATAGGAGTAAGGTTAGGCCTATGATGGGCGTTAACGAGCATACAATATTATGCAATAAGCCTTACAGTGTGGAAAAAGTAATTTTTACAGGCTAACTTTGCGTTTAACTAGAAACTAAATTTCCCCATTAGCTTCATACGTAAAAACATACTTATTAGCAACGTTAATGCTCAAATAAAGCAAGTAAGTAACGTAATGTTGGGCTAATAACGTAACGTAATAGGGCCTAACGTTAGCCTATATAACGTTAGCCAAAATAATCGCAATACGCTTATCTCATGTCAACACTCATGTCACGC
>NW_025729473.1:0-2397 GCF_021292245.1 Micropterus dolomieu
ATTAACGAAAAGGTATTCCTGTTAGATGGTAAGTACTTGGATAACACCTTTCTTAATTCCCTCAAAGCGCTACATGTCACATTCACCCACTGATGGCAGAGGCAACCAAGCAAGGTGCCAGCGGCTTATCAGAAAGAAGCTAATCAAACTCACTCACATAGCAATTTGGGGTTCAGTATCTTGCCCAAGGTCACTTTGACATGCAGACAGATTTTAAAAAACAGTAGGCGTCCCACTCCACAGGCCACCTTAGAGAATGGACACTCAAGGTGGCAGGCGTTTACAATTTCTCTCAGTGGCTTTGGTGCATTTCTCAGATCAGAATTGAAATTCTCAAAACTACTTGTTCAACCTCCACATCATCTCGTCACTTGTGCACATCATAAAAGCAATTTCTCATTCTTTTGAACAAATTGCAGATACTTTTACACACTGATACAAATGATTATGTACAATTGTCGGCTGTTTCCTACATTATCAATTGCTAATGTCATGCTAATCACAATGTATTATACCAGTCTCTGTTGTATAGTCTAACCCTTCAAAACATCTAGGCATAAGTTCATTGCATAAGTTGATAAATGCAAAATGATTGAACACTTTGTCATACAAGTATAAAGCTGAACGAAATGTGGTTTCCTATGGACCATTAATAAAGTAAGAATAGACAACAACAAATCACAACATGACCATTCACCCACAATACTATTTTATATTAATGATAATTTCAAAAGCGTTCCCAGTGGGTTCCCAGTGGTTTGCTCAGTTGGTAGAGTACAGGACTCACAGTCAAATAGTACTGTGTTCGGTCCTTACTTAGGACCATGGTTTCCTTTTTTATCTTTTTATTATCATTTAAACAAAGACTGTTTCACATGCTCATGTGCTGGGCTGTGTGCATCCTGGCGATTGGCCCACATCCATCAACCTATGGACTTAACAGAAATTGAATTTATAATCTTTGGATTACAAGTCCTGTGCTCTACCAAGTGAGCTAACTAGTGACACTAGAAATTTTATTGAAATTATCCTAACACATCTATCCTACACACCTGCCGTCGACTGTATTCAGCTATTGTTTATTTTCTCAAACAAAAAATGATCCTGTTAATACAGGAAACCAACATTCATTATCTCGAGACAAGGTACTTATCACGGGAAAATGGCGTAAAATAAATATTTTAATAATCTGAATTGTTAGTGAATGAAAACAGTTTGGAAGAGACCGAATTGTACGTTATGCAAAATTCAACTGGAGATACTTTTACCCACCCCTCAGGCTTTTATTTGTTAATGTTGGCCACGCCTTCTGGAATTTAAGACTTCACCATTATTCAAGGTCACCAAAAATATTTTATCCTCATGGAAGCTAGAGTATCTGCAGCAAACTTTACAGTTATGTGACCAACATGTTTTGAGATAAAGTATGGTGCTCTGGATAAAAGGTTGGGTGGGCAGACTGACTATGTCATCTATGTATACACAAACATGCACACAACAAAAATCATCACTTTTTTTCCATTCTACCTCCACACCCCTTCTCCAGCTGTAGCAATGATGGAGGACAGGAAGACTGTAATAAAGAGGTGGAGGAGGAGGCCAAGAAGCCCACCAGCTGCGGCATGATCACTGATCCCAATGGTATGGCATGCACTCATGCACAACAAGTGCATTGTGTTGAGAAGTACACTCTCCAGACGTGCCACCTGCATATCCTAATAAATTGACCACTCATCATCATCATCATCATCACAATCACAAACAGGCTACTATGCCTAAGGAACATACAGATCATCAACATCAATGCTAAAGTCATTTTTAAAAAGGCATATTTTAAGTATTACTGAGAGCGATGCTCTCTTTTTTTAAAGGAACACCCTGATCACATTCACACAGTTACACATTCATACGTGGAAGCTGTCCAGTACAACCACAGTCTGATGTGCCGGCCACTGAGCAGCTCCATTGGAGCAGTTGGGCCTCAGTAGTCACCATTTCCTAAGGTTTCACAAATGACAGTCACACATTTATGATTGTTTGTGGGACCACAAAAAGGCTTTGGTTGGCCCTTGATAATAGCCTAACAGTAGCATGATGCCATTGTGAAAGTGATCATTGAGTAAAATGAGTTTGTCTGGAATTCACCTCCATCACATCTCTCTGTCTTTGACCTTGACTACAGGTATCTTTAAGCCCTGTCACTCTGTCGTGCCCCCTGAGCCATACTTTGGAAGCTGTGTGTACGACATGTGTGCCACTGGAGGTCAGATTGTGGCTTTGTGCCAGGCCATAGAAAGCTATGCTGACATGTGTGCTGCTGCAGGAGTCTCCATCGCATGGAGGAACAATACCTTCTGTCGTAAGTCTCTCTGTGTGCGTGCGTGTGTAGATAAAAAA
>NW_025729474.1:0-4856 GCF_021292245.1 Micropterus dolomieu
GTCTCATGCCCTGTTGTCTCATGCCCTATTGTCTCATGCCCTATTGTCTCATACCCTATTGTCTCATGCCCTATTGTCTCATGCCCTGTTGTCTCATACCCTATTGTCTCATACCCTATTGTCTCATGCCCTATTGTCTCATACCCTATTGTCTCATGCCCTATTGTCTCATGCCCTGTTGTCTCATACCCTATTGTCTCATACCCTATTGTCTCATGCCCTATTGTCTCATACCCTATTGTCTCATGCCCTATTGTCTCATGCCCTGTTGTCTCATACCCTATTGTCTCATACCCTATTGTCTCATGCCCTATTGTCTCATACCCTATTGTCTCATGCCCTATTGTCTCATGCCCTGTTGTCTCATACCCTATTGTCTCATACCCTATTGTCTCATGCCCTATTGTCTCATACCCTATTGTCTCATGCCCTATTGTCTCATGCCCTGTTGTCTCATACCCTATTGTCTCATACCCTATTGTCTCATGCCCTATTGTCTCATACCCTATTGTCTCATGCCCTATTGTCTCATGCCCTGTTGTCTCATACCCTATTGTCTCATACCCTATTGTCTCATGCCCTATTGTCTCATACCCTATTGTCTCATGCCCTATTGTCTCATGCCCTGTTGTCTCATACCCTATTGTCTCATACCCTATTGTCTCATGCCCTATTGTCTCATACCCTATTGTCTCATGCCCTATTGTCTCATGCCCTGTTGTCTCATACCCTATTGTCTCATACCCTATTGTCTCATGCCCTATTGTCTCATACCCTATTGTCTCATGCCCTATTGTCTCATGCCCTGTTGTCTCATACCCTATTGTCTCATACCCTATTGTCTCATGCCCTATTGTCTCATACCCTATTGTCTCATGCCCTATTGTCTCATACCCTATTGTCTCATGCCCTGTTGTCTCATACCCTATTGTCTCATGCCCTGTTGTCTCATGCCCTATTGTCTCATACCCTCCCGCCTGGTGCTTTCCGCTAGTTTCTGCGTTTCAAAATAAAAGCTTGGTCTGGTTCACTATTTCTACCTCGTACTTGGTATTTTTAAACAGAATAGTAACGGCAATCATGCGCTTGAATAAAATACTTTATAAAATATCTGTCTATAAGATAAATGCAGACTATCATGCTAATGAATAAAAATACTTAAAAATATGTCCCTATTTAAGATAAATCCAAATGGTAGACAGACTAAAAATCTGTTCTGTGATCGTTTTATATTGTATTCCAGCAATCTGGTAGAAAGATTGTTTTAACGTAGTATCAAGGGTCGAAATCGCGAATTACTGGATGTGTGTGTTACACACTCCTCTACAGTAGTTGGCAGTATGCACCTAAATGTTGTTTGCAACCCGCTATTCATCAAGAGAAGCAGCAGCAGCAGTTAGAGTCATAAGCAAGTTTGTTGCAATAAATTGAAAAACATATAAACTCTTAAATTAACGATTTAGGCCATACATATAGTTTGCAAATTTCTGGATGTTGTTGTTGTATCCCTGACGTTAACGTAAATCTATTTAATGAAATCTGAGATAAGTTTAACACATAAAACAGCAACCGCGTTTAAATTCACATTTGTTAGCAAATATTAACGTTAGCTAACGTTACCTATAGAAATGTATATTAGCAGACTAGGAACACATCAGTGTCTTTTTTAAAAATAACACATGCCGGGTATGCTGTATAGCCTACTGTGCTGAGCAAGTCACTTGTTGCTAACAAAAAAGACTGTGGCTGTGTCCGAAACAAAAACAAATCTAAATACTGTATTAGAGCAGATAAGAGTATGATTTTGTTCTGTTTTTGCTTTAAACACAGGGTACGTTGGAAGAGGAAGGCAAAGTGAGCTGCAGGGGATATTTTCTGAAGATCCCCATCCTGGATTCTGCATTATCTAGATTTTCCATTAAGGACAGTGATAATGAAGAGTAAAATAATAAACATGTTATACTCTTTCCAAGACTCGTTTTTATTTCTATATCTTATATTGTTTCCACACTTAATAGGGAAATCACTGCAAATATAATTGCTTATTCTATCGTGTGTGTGTTTGTGTGTCGCTGGGTTGGCACAGACACAGGATAAGCAGTAGTTCCAGGCAGAAGTCCACAGAGCCCGCCAGCTGAGACACAATAAGAGCTGTTCATATTGTTATATTGTCATATTGTATATACTGTATACCAATCCACCTACCTCAAGTCATAACTCCTGCACAATAATACCTATACTTCATTATTCCAGTATCCTTTGCACTATGTACATGTATGCATGTATGTGTACCTGTATATCACATTCACCTCCAACATGTACGCAATAATGATAATAATAATTTTACTCTTGCATCCTTTGCACTCTGATCACTGCACTATTTGTCAATACGTCTATATTGTTTTGTTCATAGTGTGTACATTAGTGTTGTCTATACTGTAGTCTATGTCTGATTTTATTTTATTATTGTGTTGTGGTATTTTTGTATGAGTAAGCACATCATGAGCAATGTACAATCCTGAGTCAAATTCCTCGTATGTGTACACATCCCTGGCAATAAAGCTGATTCTGATTCTGGTAATATCACAGAGTAATATCTATTTGTGTAGTTTTTCGGGCTTATTTGACACAGACGATGCACATTAACAACACATTCTATATGCAAGAATTACGCATAACATCTGCTGTCCCTGAACTGTTGGTAAAATTGTCACCCTAAAAAGACAAAAGGATACATGTTACATATAGATCATCACCAGCTCACTCATTGTTCTACACACAAGCTGACTGAATCTCAGTCAATATGCTTGAGTGTATTTCAATAGCATGGATATACACGCAAGCATACATACAAGTAACAGGAGTTTCTAGCCTGTCTAATACGGAAACAACAGTGGAAAGGAATACCTCCAGCGGGATTTGAAACTACGTTTAAAACAATCTTTCCACCAGATTGCTGGACATATAAGTATTTTTAGTCATTAGCATGATAATCTGCATTTATCTTACTGACAGATATGGTGGTGGTGGTGGTGATGGTGCAGTGGATAAGGCTCATGCCTTTGGTGTGCGAGACCCAGGCTTGATCCCCCACTGTGACCCATCCAACATTGTGTCCCTGAGCAAGACACTTAACTCCTCGTTGCTCCAGAGGCGTGTGACCTCTGACATGTATAGCAATTGTAAGTATCTTTGGTTAAAAGCGTCAGCTAAATGAATAAATGTGAATGAGATATTTTATTATATTCATTCGCATAATTTCCTTTACAATTCCATTTAAAAACACGAAAGTACAAGGAAGGTATAACGAACCAGACGCCAGCTTTTATTTTGCAACATAGAAGCTTGTGGAAGGCACCAGGCCAGAGGGCATGAAACATGAGGCTCCAGTCTGCAGCCATACAGTCTTGGTTTTTGCTAAGGAAGCGCCATCTCATGGTGGCACCCTGCAACTGAATGAAAGGGGCTTGAATGGACGAGTTTCCTGTGAACCTCCCAGCGGCTGGATAACAGCTGCGGCTCTCTGGATATTTGTGGCTCGTTCTAATGCGTGCAGTCAAACAAACTTTATTTCTACAGACACAGAGAAGTCAGCAGCTGCAGGAAATCAGAACCACTGACAGGAAGTTAAGAGTCAAGTTAAACCACATGTCAGAACTTTCTACAGCAGCAGGATTTACGTTCAAAGGTTTTTTTATTGAATGACAACTTTGCAAAAATAATTACTGTATGATGAAATATACATATTTTTCATACTTTTTAAACCAGAACATATCCCACCCATATGCCACGCTCCCACCCAATTGCGAAAAACCTGCATTAAGAATTCTTACAAGAGATGATTTAAATCAGAGTCTTAATTATAATACATAAAGGTAAAAGGGTTAAGAATAGAAGAAACTAAATACACATCTTAAATAAATGAAACTGAATGAAATGAAATAAAATAAAATAAAAGAGGGGAAGGGGGTAGCTACTCTGATATTGTTGTAGGTGGTTTCTCAAGAAATGTCAAGAAGGGGCGCCATATTTCGTAAAATTTATTCTCAGATCCCTGGGTGGTGTAACGTATTTTCTCTAAATTCATGCATGACATAATGTCCTTAATCCAATGTGAGTGGGAAGGAAGAGCAGGATCTTTCCACTTAAGTAAGATAGCCCTAAGAGTCAATAAGGAGGTAAAGTCAATACTTTCAGCTTCACTTTAGGCAAGCCCGAATTCAGAGAAATGCCAAAAATACCAGTAAAAGTGTTTGGCTCAATTTGATGGTGAAGCACTTCAGAAATCGTTTGAAAGACTGATGTCCAGAACTCATTCAGGGTGGGACACGTCCAGTATATGTGAAAGAGTGACGCCCAGCTCTTACAGCTATTGCAGTCGGATCCACATCAGGGAACATACAAGATAGTTTGGTTTTAGATATGTGGATATGATGTACTACTTTAAATTGCACAAGATTATGTCGGGCGCACAAGGAGGTAGAGTGTATCCGATCCAGGACTGAATCCCATATGTGATCGGTGAAGGCAGAGCCTAGGTCCTGCTCCCACATGTTTCTTATAGCGGCTAAAGAGGGGTTATGCAACTTCGAAATAAGGTCGTAAAAGACAGAAATTGTGCCTTTTAATGGGGGTTAACAGAGAGAAACATATCGACAGGATTGGTTGGGGGTTTATTAGGGAATTGGGGGATTAACTTCTGTATATAATGCCTGATTTGTAAAAATCTGAAATAATTTGTCTTTACGAGACCGAAGTTTTTTTGTCAATTGAGAAAAACTAGCAAATAAATCATTGATAAATAAACTGACGATGCATTTTAAGCCTTTTTTATGCCAGATCTTAAATGCACCATC
>NW_025729475.1:0-897 GCF_021292245.1 Micropterus dolomieu
CCTGAGAGTAATTACCAGATAATTATCTAGATATCTTATCTAAATTGTAATAGATCCTGATTCACATTACACGCTGTTACACACAACACGGTCATCATGGTGTTTCCAAAAGACAGACAGTTGACTTTATGAACAAAAACAATTATTTTAGCGTTGATCTTGACTGTCACGTGTTCCACTGTTGACACTAACCGTAATGTAGCCGAGAGGAGGCCCCGCCTACGTCACCTTTCGCCAAGTGGTCGCCGTAAAGGAGAGAAGAACTTTTGAAGCCGTGATTTCTGGGTTGGAGAACTGGTGAGTGCGTTTCCATGAGGCCCACTTTAATAAAAATGGATAAAAACAGGCGCACAGCTGTGGTTACAGTTAGCTCCCGCTAGTCTGCCGGCGGTCGCTTAGTAAGCCATTATAACATATGGATTGCATAGTACTTACTTCATGCTGCATGTATGGTGAGGAATTAACCTCAGTCCGCCGCACGTTTTGCATAACGTGCGCTTGTGCACATGTTTAATGTTTTGGAACCCTACGCTGGTGCGCGGTGTCCGGCGCGTGCTGGAGGGGAGCGGTGAAGTGCCAGGGAAGACGATGAGGCCCACTATATCCAAATAAAGATTAATTTAAACTTTAACTTTAGTCTGGAAGTGGTCACGTATACTGTTACTTTGCTAAAACAAGTCATGAAAATATCTGCTTGAGTGAGAGTACAAAAGTACAAAGAAAAAAACACTTGAGTAGGGAGTAACATAAGAAATTACAAAACACACACACAGGGTCTTTTCTCATAGTTGTTTATTTGATGTGGATGTGACTGGAATTATTTCAGCCACTGGGCTTCCTCTGGTAAAGGTAAATAGGTGAACATAAACTCGTAGTTATTTGTAATGAAATGACAAG
>NW_025729476.1:0-982 GCF_021292245.1 Micropterus dolomieu
TCTTTCAGTAGTAAGGTGGTAGAGATCTGTCAGTCTAGAAAGGTGGGTTCTTCTGTTTGTTTGTTTGTTGATTATTGCCAAGTAGTCTTTTACACATACGAGAAATTTGCTTTGGCGATAAGGTGCTACATGTAGACAAACATACAGTCAACATAAATAGATGTAGAATTATATAAATATGGAGCAATGCAAGTTATATAAGAAAAATAAAAGAATAGAGAAAAATAATACAACTATATGTAGAGAAAGAACAAGGTGGCAGATATTTACATGTGCATTACTCTGGGTTTGTGTGGTGCAGACGTATTGCAGCGGAAGAGAGTATTGTGTACACATAAAATGACAATTCAAAAATATAGAACAACAAAGATTAACAATTAACAACAAATATGTGCAACCTTCGTGACATGAAATTAAATAATATTGTCAGTGGGGGACCCGGGCCTTGATCCTGATGGACCGCAGCCTCTTGCCAGAGGGGAGAGTCTGAAACAGTTTGTGTTCGGGGTGGGGGGAGTCAGCTGCAATCTTTCCTGCTCGCCTCAGAGTCCTCGAGGCGTACAGGTCCTGAAGAGAAGGAAGATTGCAGCCAATCACCTTCTCTGCAGAGCAATTGATATGCCTGCCCTTGTCCCTGGAAGTGGCAGCAACGTACCAGATGGTGATGGAGGAGGTGAGGATGGACTCAATGATGGCGGTGTAGAAGTGCACCATGATTGTCTTTGGCAGGCTGAACTTCTTTAGCTACCGCATGAAGTAGATCCTCTGCTGGGCCTTCTTGGTGAGGGAGGTGATGTTCAGCTCCCACTTGAGGTCCTGGGAGATGATGGTGCCCAGGAAGCAGAGTCCACAGTGACGACAGAGTCACACAGGATGATTGGGGAGGGGGGGTTGGGCTCTTCCTGAAGTCCACGACCATCTCCTTCAGAGCGTTAAGCTCCAGACTGTTCTGGCTGCACCAGATCACCAGATGGTCGATCTC
>NW_025729477.1:0-7593 GCF_021292245.1 Micropterus dolomieu
TACACTCCGGTGTCTGATGGGTCAGCATATTTTATGGTGCAGGAGGACTCACCTGGGATCCCCCATCCCTCCTCACATGGTTCAGACGTGCTAAAGGAAGTGTTTCTTCTCACTGTCCAGCCGCTGGAGTCTGCCGGTGGTGCACACATCAGAGAGATGTACTCATGCTGAAAGAACTGAGATCTGTTGGGAGTGATGCTCAGTGCGGCTGCAGAGGAGGTCAAACCTGAAATAATGGGGAATGGATTTAAATTATTTCTGTGTATGCAGCTGATCACATGTGTTAATTTACACATACTGCTGTGATTAATTGCTGTTAAGGTGGTAAAATTTAAAGCTGCATTAATGAAGAACTCTGCAGCTCTGACAGCGCTTGTTAACCTCTTCTGGGGAATCATTTTGGTTTTGCAGCACATTAAAATTGTCGTGTGACTGTGCTCTCAGCTACCTCACTCCCAGCCGCAACAGTCGGTTGTTTAAAGCAATTGAGCCATAATAAATCCACTGTCCTGCATTAAATGGCAGATAGACATGATGACAGTTAGAGTCTACCTGGTGAAGCAAGTTAAACCTATAGTGGCCAAAGAACCAGACATCTTTCTTATGAGTTAGTGGAGACCAAACCAAAGCTAAAAAGGAGGGTGAATATTGGACTTATTTTAACATCAGAGTTGATAATTTTGTTCTGTGTCTGCTGGATATGTAAAAGTACAGTTGCATCACAACTCCCATCACTGAAATCAGTCCAACCAGGCATTTGGCAGAGTATAAAATAAAATTTGTTGTTTTGTATTTTTTTTTAGCAAAAAACACTAAGCATCTTCAATCATGATCTTGGTGTGATTTTTAAGAAAAGGTTTACACAAGTGTTTAAATTACTTACAGAGCATCAGGCAGAGGGACGTGCTCTCCATCTTGTGTCGATGTTGTCAATCTTCCTCTGTCAAGTCTGACTAGGTAGTCTACCACATCCTGACCAAACACAGGAAATCACGAAGGTCACTGCAGAACAAAGCAAACACGACGATACTTTGAAGCCTAGCTTGAGCTCTAAGTTTTTAAAAGCAATGGACCCAGGCTTAAAGCAGATGCTTTCATTCAATTCCAAAAACAGTCTTTGCAAAGTTATGATTTCATTCAGTGCTGTCACTCGGTGCCACCGAAAGTCTATATAGGACGTGTTTCTCAGTTTGCTGATGATCTTTTACTGGATTTATTCAACTCAGTCCCACTTGATGCTGAAATCCATCTCACCTGTATCACTTGCTTAAGAAACTGAAACTAAACCTTGTGATAATAAAGGTCTATCTCTTACAGAAAACCACAGAATGAAACCTGACGTCAGCCACAAGACAGGCAATATTTACATTTCTGCGGTTATTGTATTTTACTAATTTTATATTTATCTTAAACGTGTATTTAGTCTTTTCAATGTTTTCGTGGTTTTTATGCTTTTAACTTGTATTGTTTTTGTATTATTCTTTACACTTGTTAAAGTACTTTGTAACTTGTTTTTGAAAAGTGCTCTACAAATAAAGATTATTATTATTATTATTATTATTAATACACGCAACTTGATAAAATATTTCTAGATTTCTTCCTGACTTGTTCCACTGCGGTTGCAGCTGAAATGGAGTTATTCTTATTCCAGTAAGTTTCCTCTTCATCCTCTCGTCAGAGGTTTTTGGACCTTTGACAGCAGAGTTTGGCGGGGTCCAGTTTAATTTATGCGGTTTTCATCATGAGCTGAATGCAGCCCCTGACAGCAGACAACCTCTGCTCTCCCGACCTGCATGATGTGGCTAAAATATTCTGTCTTTGTCTTTGCAGAGCAAATAAAAATAAATGAATGATCAATCGACCAGTAAATCAATTGATGTGATGTGAGTGATTCTTAGCAGAACGTATGTGTAAAATGCCAAATCAATTAAATCAAATGAGTCCTTAAAAATGTAAAACTCCCTGAAATGTTTTCATTCCCCCGTCACCGCCTCATGGGAGAAAGAGAAAGCGTTGATTTACTTCTTACTTTCTCTTTCTCCTGTGGTGCAGTGTTTTCCTCGCCACTTTTCACACCGCCCTATGAACAAAAGAAACTTAATCGACTTTTCTTTCATGAAGCATTAAATTAGCTGGGTGGCATCTACCATGTCTCTTCGTTTTCCAGCGACCATAACGAAGTTGGTTCACTCTCTCGTGTTCATGTCCTGTCTCTCTCTGGTGGAATCTCCAGGTAGGTGTTTCTTACGTGAGGTAGACCTAATAGTCAGGCCCTCTACTTGTTGAAAGACGTTTCACTCAGCTGTTCTCGCTCGTTAATAAACCGGATCGCTGCAGCTATTCGACCGGTAGAATTGGGCCACTTAAAAATCAACGTTGCAGTTTCGCTACTGAGATCAGTGCCAGGTCCCGTTTTCTTGAAAAAAGAGAAGCAACTTGAATCGACAAATCGTTTATTGTGTGTTTATGTTTTAATACTCGTTGATAACAGAACCGTAAATCAGTTTTAAAAGCTTCAGTAGGCTAGGCCCTGATTTGTTTATGGGATCTCTGAATCGGATTTATCATGTAGCCTAACTGTTGAACACGTTTGGGCAAAAGTCCTTGCGAAACAACGCAGCTGGTCTGATGAATTTGTTCCGACGGGATTTTCCGTTGTTTGAAAGAGAAGTGACCAGAAGTGGCGTTTTTAGGATCTTGAAACATTGGGGGCGTAGCCCAGCCCATAAAACTTCATATCTTCACATAATAATTGACACCCCCACCCCAAAGTTAAGTCTGTAAAGCAGTAAAGCAACAGTAAACATCCTCTACTTATAGGCTACAGCACAACAAAACTCACAACAACACTATTAACGGTCTCATTTTGATAAATTGTAATGAAATGTGTGTAATTATAATAAAATAACAAAACTGTGACAGTATGGGGGGTACTCTTCCAGAAAATTGTGAGTGTTAAACACTTAATTTCCTGCATTCTGGTGTTTTCCTCCAACAATTTCTGCCTTTTCTGCATCAATTTATTGTGGATATTATTTATGTAAAGGGACACACAAAAATCAGGTGTTGCTGAATTGTGGCAAATATTTAAGAACATTTAGATATTTTATGACCTTGTAACTTATTATTTATTTCCATCTTAAATGTGCAATTGTACTACTGCCTGCCTTGGCCAGGACACTGTTGGAAAAAAAGTTTTTTGGTTTAATAAAGGTATAATAAAACAATTTGAAATCTAAAACTGTAACAGAATATAATACAGAGCAGCTCTCAGCTTTCAGATATGTTTCTCCTGTAGATCAACTTTTAATATCATCACTGCTGAATCAACACACATGCAGACGTGACTGATTGAGGTAACCTCTTTAAATGTGCATGTGGCACCTTTTTACCTCTTCAATAATAAATTAAATCATTTTAATTAAGTTATAAACTCCTGTACTTTAATAGCTCCTGTGTTTCAGCAGGTTTTCTGCTCATGTTCAAAGTTCTGCACATTCAGAATCTATCAGGGTTCTCTGACATTTCCAGAATAAAGGATATTTTGAGAGGTCAAACAGAATAAATCATCATAAACTTTCTCAATCACCACCACTAATGTCCTAGGCGATGCTCAACAACAGGACACTCAATATACAGTGGATAGAAAAGGTCTACACACCCCTGTTAAAATTCCAGGTTCTTATGTAAAATAATGAGACAAAGATAAATCATGTCAGAACATTTACTGTGACCTACAATGTGAACAATTCAATTGAAAAACAAATTGAAATGAAAATGAAAACCCTCAGATAACCTGGTTGCATAAGTGTGCACACCCTTAGACTAATACTTTGTTGAAGCACCTTTTGATTTTATTACAGCACTCAGTCTTTATGGGTAGGAGTCTATTAGCATGGCACATCTTGACATAGCAATATTTGCCCACTCTTCTTCGCAAAAGCGCTCCAAATCTGTCAGATTGCGAGGACATCGCATGTGCACAGCCCTCTTCAGATCACCGCACAGATGTTCAAATGGATTCAGGTCTGGGCTCAAAAATTAATCTTCTTTTGGTGAAGCCATGCTTTTGTGGATTTGGAAGTTTGCTTTGGGTCGTTGTCGTGCTGAAAGGTGAACTTCATCTTCATCTTTCTAACCAACGCCTGAAGGTTTTGTGCCAAAATTGCCTGGTATTTGGAAGTGTTCATAATTCCCTCCACCCTGACTAAGTCCCCGGTTACAGCTGTAGAAAAACAGCCCCAAAGCATGATGCTGCCACCTCCATGCTTCACTGTGGGTATGCTGTTCCGTGGTTGATGTGCAGTGTTGTTTTTGCGCCAAACACACCTTTTGGAGTTATGGCCAAGAAGTTCTACCTTGGTTTCATCAGACCGTAACATTTTCCCACATGCTTTTGGGGGACTTGATGTTTGTTTTTGCAAACTTCAGCCGTGCTTGGATGTTTTTCTTTGTAAGAAATGGAGATAGTTGTCACATGTATCACACAGCCAGTACTTGCCAGAAATTCCTGCAGTTCCTTTAATGTTGCTGTAGGCCTCTTGGAAGCCTCCCTGACCAGTTTTCTTTTTGTCTTTTCATCAACTTTGGAGGGATGTCCAGTTCTTGGTAAAGTCACAGTTGTGCCATATTTTCTCCACTTGATGATGACGGTCTTCACTGTGTTCCATGGTATATCTAATGCTTTGGAAATTCTTTTGTACCCGTCTCCTGATGTCTTTCAACAATGAGATCACTCTGATGCTTTGAAAGCTCTCTGCGGACCATTGCTTTTGCTCGGAGATGCAACTAAGAAAATATCAGGAAAACCCTACTAGAACAGGTGAACTTTATTTGTGATTAACCAGAGTCACTTTAAATGATGGCAGGTGTGTAATGACTTCTAGTTAACCTGCGTTTGAATGCGATTGGTTAATTCTGACCACAGCCACATCCCAAGTTATAAGAGGGTGTGCACACTAATGCAACCAGGTTATTTGAGGTTTTTTTTATAAAAGTTCTGACATGATTTATCTTTGTCTCATTATTTTACATCATAAGAACCTGGCATTTTAACAGGGGTGTGTAGACTGTTTCTATTCACTGTATCTCAGTCAATGCAGTGATCGTCTGACATAGATGTTACAGTGTGTAGTCTTCATTTGCTCTGCAGAGACTAAAGACGCTTTTAATGTGCCGTTAATGGAAAGTGTTTAACTTGCCGACTTGTTAAAGAAAAGAAAATCCAGACAATTTAATGTAAGCGCAGCTCACAGCTTCAGGTGGAGCAGAGAGGAGAGACACAGAGCTACAGCTGGATCATCTTATTCTCCGCTAATTTGCAGGACAATAAATAATAACAATAATCTCTCTCTCTCTCACTCCCGCGCACGTAAAGTTAGTTAAACGAGTAGCCGAAGGTTCAATTTTCGGCCTTTCAAAAAACATCCCTGGCGACGCCGCTGGAAGTGACTAATCTTTGAAAGCGGAAGTGATTTTAATTTTCACCTCTTTTTTCCAGCACTTAGCCTACTGTAAAATGCGTCTTGTTAATGTCGTGGGCCTATGCTGTTTTTTGCACAAAGCTCAACATTTTACTTCTCAGAATATAAGAACGTTATAATAATATATAGCCTATAAACAGAGGGGGAAGAAGTCCTGTATTCGAAATCCTACTCAAGTAAAAGCTCAAAAGTATTATCAGTAAAATGTGCATTAAATGTCTAAGTAAAATTATTTATTTTTTGTAGAAAATCTCCTGTTATTCATAGCCTACAGACCTATGATTGTATTTATATTATAATAATAATAATACTAATACTGATGCATCATTATTGTTGAAGCTGCTTGAGGTGGAACTAATTATACTGTCAAAATAGGTTGTTTTTCAATGCCTCTCAAAACGTCTTCGTAAAGGACATAGTCTAATTCACCACTGAAGTCACTCCCTCGACTGGCGTACTAAAGAAACTTTCAAAATGGGGACGGGTAGGGGGGTGGCTGGGATGAAACTGCTTGGTTAGGTATAGGGAAACATCTGGTTTGAATTACAATAAGTGCATGACGTCAGTCACGTAAATCATGACTAACTCTGTCAGTTAAGCTATTTCACAAGTCAACGTTGACTTGTTTGCATATGGGTGTCCTGTGTGAAAGTGCTCCTGTTTGACACATCTATCCTCTCCATCCACCTCCTCGTGCAGACTTCCTTGCTCTTCATACTGCATCACCTGACTTCCTCCTTTGCTACATCCCACGACCACTAGAGGTAGTCGCCGCCTTGCAATAAACGTAAATCATAATAAGATGCTGCACAATCGACAGCAGTTTTTCTGTTGAGGATGGTCTGAATACACAGTAAGCTACTTTTAGCCAGTGGCTCCTAACCTAGGGGTCGGGGACCTCCAAAGGGTCTCCAGTGATTAGGCGTCATCTTTAAGTCCAGTGTCCAGTTCTTATAGTACAGCCAAAATCTCAGCGTGCCAACTCCTAATATTCGTAATGGAAATTAAATAATTCACTTCTTCTTTTCTCCATTGGATGAAACTTGGCTACAGTTATAATAGGCATGTATACTGTGTGCTAATAAAATACTTAAAAATAAGTTGCTCAGCCATCCTAGTTTTAATTATTAGAGAAATTGTTCAGTGATCCAGCAACAGGAAGTCTAACTGCTATGTTTGTTTCCACAGAAATTCAAGCAGTAATCGGAGATGACGTCATTCTACCATGCCACACCGTGTTTGACAAGAACAATTCAAAAGTGACGTGGAAACACAATGACCAGATTGTGCACACATATCAGTATGGGAAGGACTATCTAACTAATCAGCACACTAACTTCAAAGATAGAACATCTCTCTTCCATGATGAAATGACCAGAGGAAACCTTTCACTAAAACTGACCAATGTCACTGAACGGGATGCAGGAAATTACAGCTGCGAGGTCCCAGAACAGTCCAAACATCTCATTACCCTCGTTGTTGGTGAGTACAGCTAACCTAATACACATTAAAATGACATAAGAGAAAACATTACATATTTGTAATGTGTTAAAAGTATTTTAGGACTTAAACACAACGTACGCATTTACAAGTTAACAACGTTTTTCAACAGCCAAAAATCCAGAACCCACCGAAGGTCCGCCTCATGTTGACACTAAGTAAATATCTTGACTTTTATTTATTTGTAACCCCCGACAGCCACTCATCTACTTTTCCTGTGGGCCAGAATTTTATCACATACCTTAATATTTTATTTAATTTGTTCCTGTCGTGGAAATTGTATTCCTGGTGAGAGGTTGAGCAAATAATTGAGTTACAACAAACTGTTGTCTTTGAAGAATTAATTTAACAAAAGAGAATAAACAGAGAAGTACTACAACAAAATCAGCTGGACCAGAGGTTCTGTCTCCTAAGACAGTCACTAACGTATGGCCCTGAGCAAACAATTGCATGATCATTTGCACAGTCTGAGCATCTATGTTTTGGGGAACAAAAGGTCCTTGACTGGTCCCAGTCAAGGAAGGAGAACAGCTAGTGAGGAAAACAATCAGCAACCCCACATCCCTGACCTAAACCCCACACATGTGGACAGACTGGAATAACAAGAACA
>NW_025729478.1:0-667 GCF_021292245.1 Micropterus dolomieu
CTAGGGTCCTTTACAGGAGCGGCCCCGCCAAGTTACGAGCTGGTCTTTGTCACTTACATGGAAAAAAATGCATCAAATTTCATTCATTCATCACACACATTTCACCTTAATGTATTATATCTAAGATGATCAAGTGCTATATATACATTCATGTGAGCATTTCCCCTTTTGCAGTTGTGTCTGACACCACAGACGTTTGGCCCACATATGCAGTGATGATTGCTGGGTACTATGTATGTGGCTGCCCAATCTTAAGTTTCTATATGATCTTGTGACAAGACTCCAGAAATCAGGTGAAACACAAAATCTGACCAGTAGACTAGCAGAGCACACATGCAAGCTAGAAGTGATGCTATTCACACATAAAAGTAGTTTCAAGAGGAGACAGGAGAGAAAAGAACAGGAGGAGAGGGTCGCAAATGACATTGTTTTGGCTTGCCGCTGTTTTAAAGGCTGATATCAGTTCGGGGACAGGTCACCGCTGAGTAGGACTACCTGTTTAATTGTGTGCTTGTGCATGTGGGTGTTAAACTGCGCTGTAGCTGGCCTGTTTTCAGGACATGGCGTTCATCATGAGTAGGCCACTTTTCCTTCTTATTCACCACCATAATGTCTTTCCTCTCTGTCGAAGAGGAATGTGGTTGCCGTGATTCGGGAAATTAATGTA
>NW_025729479.1:0-628 GCF_021292245.1 Micropterus dolomieu
CAAATCTTTTTTGTGTTTAATTAAGGGTATGTTAATGAATTCCACTCCTGTCACCCCATGTCTCCCTCTACTTTTAGTTGGAGGCACTGTCTTTAATGAGGTAAAAGTCCCTAACAAAACAATTAGAAATTTGTTTGATAACATCTCATTCCCTACAATATCCTTTAGAAACTCAATTATTTTCAAAATGTACTATTCACTCGTTACATTCCAAATATTTAAAATTCCCTATATTTCCAAAAGCCAAAGAAATCCATTTTGTGTGTATCCATCCAGCGACTTGGTAATAATTGTGTATTTTGTGATGACAATGAAACTACTGATCATTTATTTTTCCATTGTATGTATTCTGAAGCGTTATGGCTTGATATACATGACTAGCTTTACCCAAAGGTTTTCCATCTCACAAACTTTTCTCTGAAGGACTTTATCTATGGTTGTGTCATGGACAACAACAAAGATGATTTTCTGATTAATAACATTATCATTCTTTCCTTTACAAAAGCCCTTAACATTATGAAAACAAAGAATGCAATGAGGCTTTTTAGTATAATAGCAGAATATGATTTGGGGAAAAAAGCCTTTAGCCTTTTTTTTTTATTTAATTTCCTCTTCTTTTTTTGTTTTT
>NW_025729480.1:0-706 GCF_021292245.1 Micropterus dolomieu
TAATGGTGATATGTAACAAAACCGTGTGCCTATCAAGTGACCCATAATGAATACTTTACGAATTTGCATTAAAAAATTAAAAAGAAGCATGTTTTTTTTGGATAGTGCTTCCCCACTGTGCACACAAATGTGTAATTTATACTTTCAATTAATGCTAAATGCCCATTAAAACCGTTGGACCGTTTTAAAACAAGCTGAAATTATAGCTGTCAGTACTACTTTGTGTTTCTGTTGTATTTTAAAACCTTAAAAACACTTTGGTAATATTTGCATGCTTATCTAATTAAGCAAAGCCAGAGGACCCTTGATCCTCACCTGACAATTTCATGTATTATGTGGTTTATAATGGACTGTGGTGCAGAAACAATGAGGCTTGCATTGTCCTGGTATCTGTCAGTGGTCATACTTGATGCACTAGATGTGATAGTTTTTGAGAATTTCTTCATGTTCTTTGGTATGTCCAGATGAGCCAACCCTCCCAAGATATAAAATGTATTACAGGAGTATGAGACATCATGTAGCACTTCATTTCCTTATGTGGCTGTTTTTATTAATGAATAAAAAAACCCCTCATTTCAGGCACCGTAGCTATACTGCTCGCTTGGGGGGGGGGGGGGGGCAATTCACAACCCTCACCACTAGATGTCACAAGGCTCATTAATGTTAGTGCTCCTCCACTGATAAACACGGCATTAGCTTTATGGCT
>NW_025729481.1:0-567 GCF_021292245.1 Micropterus dolomieu
TATTTCTGTCATAGGTAACAGGTTAGTGCAATGTATTCAGTAAGTTTGCGAATGTAACAGCATGGGGTTAGAGACCAACCGCCATGAAATATGAAACGCTATTTTCTGGACTGAAGACTGAGGGTGTTTTTTGCAGATGTGTGTGGTGTGGTGTGTGTGTGTGTGTGTGTGTGTGTGTGTGTGTGTGTGTGTGTGTTCAATAGAGCTAATGTTATATTTTTGGCCAACCAGTGTGTGAAATATAGTATGACAGTCTAGATTTAAGTAGCTATAACACAAGAACAAGCTGGGACTTATTTATTTGCTCTGTGAATTAAGGGCTGTTTAAAGACTTTTTTTCTCTTGGAGATAAAGGACTTCAGGTTTGTATCAATTAGCTCATCTTCACATTTCACATATTTTTAGATGTTTAAATAGGCTGAAGCAGAGCAAATTGCATGAGATGCAATGTGTTAATTGTGTTATTAAACGTGAGTGGTAAGAGTGGTAGTTATATAAAAATAAACCTTTGTAGATCCTATAAATAGACATAATTAGGCACATTGTTGACCCCTCCTTTCTTTTTGA
>NW_025729482.1:0-342 GCF_021292245.1 Micropterus dolomieu
TATATATATATCCAGGATATAAACAAAACTAAACTAAAATGTAATCACAGTTATAAAAAGGTTAACAAAACTATTTACTGTTAAAACAAAACATACTAACAGACTCAAACATGACGTGCTCTCTCTCTCCTGCTGACAGCCATTTAATAAAAACTCTACACAGAGCAGCAGATACAAGTCGCCTCTATCCCGATTGATAACTTGTCAATCAGCTTGTAGCCCCGCCCTAAAGCCTCCCCTGCTTCCTGGTCTCTGTTCCTCTAAATGGGACCATAATTTACTAAATGAACATCATGCTGTGTTGAAGAAGACTTGAAACTAGCGACTGAGACCATAAACTCA
>NW_025729483.1:0-8855 GCF_021292245.1 Micropterus dolomieu
GGGGGGAGGAGGAGGAGGGAGGACGAGGAGGGAGGGGGGAGGAGGAGGGGGGAGGGGAGAGGGGAGGAGGGAGGAGGAGGGAGGACGAGGTGGGAGGAGGGAGAGGAGAGGGAGGACGAGGTGGGAGGAGGGAGAGGAGAGGGAGGAGGAGGGAGGAGGGGGGTGACGGTTGTGTTCCTCTGTCCTCAGTATGACCTGTGCCAAGTGTAACCACGGTTTCTGCTGGCGCTGTCTGAAACCCTGGAAACCAACACACAAAGATTACTACAACTGCTCCGCCATGGTGGGTTCACACGCCGTCACATGACCACAGTCAGCACACGAATCCGTCCACTCAGAGCGCAGGAACACAGTCTGCTGCTCTGACTATTAAAGACTTTAAGGCTGAAAACTAAACATCTCTCTGCAGCGTCGAACATCTTCTCGGCTCTCTGATTTAATATCATCACGTTTTAACTGTGCGTGAATCCCGGCAGAGAAGCGGGGGACGCTGGGAAACGAGCAGATTTAAATGAGATAAATGAGAGTTTGCCGGTTGAACATGTGTGTCTGATCTGTGTCGTGTTGCTGCAGGTGAGTAAAGCGGCGCGGCAGGAGAAGAAGTTCCAGGATTACAACGAGAGGTGCACCTTCCACAACCAGGCCAAGGTAACACAGCTGAAGTCTGTCGCCCCCCTGCTTCACAGTACAGAGGACTAAGGAAGGCTTTTATTGTGAAACAGTCAATCCCGTTTCCCCTCCTGGCCCTAACCCTCTGATTCCGTGTTCACGTCTTGGGGTTGGGTATCCCGCTTCTTGTTGCGATAGAGGCGGAGGGCCGCAGAGAAAGTATTTTCCTCGTATAATTTATGATGATTGTTGTTAAGTAAAAAAAAATTGCTACTTCAGCCACTAGCATGTTGTCTCGTTAGCTAGCTTCACTAGTAACGTTACAGGGCTCCGCCAGGGCCCGATGGCCCGAGGCCAGTAAAAAGTAACGTCGGGACAGATGAACTAGCGAAAACATTAGTATTAAAGAAACTAAAATTAGAAACTCAACATCCTGCAGTTGTTTTGCAGCTCATGGCGCACCGTTCAGACCTGTAGCGACGGGACGAGAGGCTGTCAAATGTGATGGAGGCGACTCGTGTGATCGAGCACGTCATGTTACTGTGTTCTCTTTTAAAAGTAAATTGTTTTGTTAACCTTTTTATTTTTTATAATTTTAACTCTGATCACACTTTAGTTTTTTTATTTCCAGGATGTATTTAATAAGCGATTAAAGTTGTTAACAGAGCAACATAACCTAGAAGTCTTTGGTTTGGTTGTAACACTGATAAATAACTTTCGGAAAGAGGGACAGTGAGTTTCAAACCCACCGGCCCGGTGGGGTCCGGTGGGGCCCGGAGGGGCCCGGTGCAGGAAGTTTAACGTTGAGCCCTGGTTAGTAACCTGGTGATGAAGCTGTGCTGTTTAGTTTTACTTGGTGACCTGTTGATCGCTTGACGTGTGATAGAGCAGTCGTCGACTACTGATGACGTATGGGGTTCCTGAAGGGTCGTTCCAAGGGCTCCAAAACAAGGGGTGAAATGGGACTGAGCCCAGCTTGGAAGCTTGTGCAGCTGGAGTGAACCTGTTGCAGACTAAAGATTCAACAAATGGTTGTTCAGGATGTTCTTACGTGTCCATAAAGAGCGAGGAGGCTGGACTAGTGCCTGGAGTCAAAGCATGTGTCCTGATCTAAGATAACTTGCTCTCGGTGGTGCCGGAGGCCGCCAGCCGCTCTGTGCCTGTAGATGAGCGAGTCTCGTGTCTGTTGCAGGACTTCGCCATCAACCTGGAGAACAAAGTGTCGTCCATTAATGAAGCTCTGCAGATGAAGTCCCTGACCTTCGTTATCGACGCCTGTAAAGTCCTCGCTCAGGCTCGTAAGGTAACGGCATCCTCGTCCTCAGAGGCTCCTGCTGACGAGTCGCATTTTATTTACTGTTCCCTGCTCTCTGTCTGCAGGTGCTGGCCTACTCCTGCGTCTACAGCTACTACAACCAGGAGACGGAGAAGATGGACGTGATGGAGCAGCAGACGGAGGCCCTGGACCTGCACACCAACGCCCTGCAGATCCTGCTGGGTGAGAGCGGCGTCCTCGTTGCCGTCGGCAGAGTTCCAGCGCTGTGAGCTGCCCCTGCTGACTGCTGCTGTTGTCTTGTTGTTCTCAGAGGAGACCCTGCTGCAGTGCACTGACCTGGCCTCCTGCGTCCGGCTGCTGAAACCGGAACATCTCAACACCGGGCTGGAACTGATCCGACGCATCCAGGAGCGCCTGCTGGCCATCCTGCAGCACTCGACCCAGGTAAGGCCAGTCTGAAGACGGACCTGTAGCGACCGCACGGGTTTCTGGTGAAGTTTGTTTACAGGACAGCAAAACGGGTCAAACATTCGTTACATCTGCTGAATTTACAGGGGGGTCAATAATAACCATTTTTTAGCGAACAGCATTTCACGTTTATATAGTTTCCCCTAACTCACGCACAGACAGGTGAACTGTTTCCTCTTCTTTAGAAAGTATGAAACTGTCCCGTGTTGTCTGATCTCGCGCACTCGGCAGCAACACGTTCTCCAGCTGGGAACGTTGCCATGAGCGATTTATGATGAGTCAGGCCGCCGCCGTTCTGCATCATAATTATGCGCTACTCTCAGCGCCATTATCAACCAATCGAACGGACGGAGGGAAACCGTGTAGAAAACGTTACAGCTCATACCGTGAAGCTAGCTCGCTACCTAGCTTACCGAGACGAGTCTCGATCGTCCACAGAGACACGACGTTGCGCGCCTCCTCTTCAGACGCGCCGGTGTTTCCAGGAGAGCTCAGCTCACGACCTTGTTGGCTGAGTGAAGAGTGAAACGCTGCCACCCTCTGGCGGTGAAGGTGTTACTGCAGCGCTGATGTTCTTTTACTAACTTTACTGTTCACTTTCGCTCCTTACGGCCCGATGACGTCATTATTAAATTCGTTGGCAACAAATTTAATAATCGACTCCGTGGTCCAGAATCCAGCGGTCTGAGTCCAGTTCACTCTCAGTCTGATGTTTAAACCAGTCAGGTCAGTTTGAGCCTCCTGAAACTTCAGTCTCGCTACGTTTCCTGCCAGCGTCTCACTTTGACTCAGGGCGTCCCGTCCGTGACAGTTTCCTGTATTTCTGTCCAATACAGGACTTCAGGGTCGGGTATCAGTCCAAGAACGGCCAGGAACCAGAATCTACTGAGGCCTCCAACCTGTCCAACCACACCGATGCCAACAAAGTGTGAGTACGACACCAAAGAACCGAGCTACCTTCAGGGACGTCGGGACCAGATGGGCTCCTGGTCCCGGCCCGACAGGTTTGCGGTCCTCGGAGACTTTGGGATCTCGGCTACAGTTTAAAATAAAGTCCGTTCTGGACTCTGGTTAGAGTTTAAAAAGACAGAAGGGCAGAAGATGAATGTTTCTTTTTGGTGAATCACTTCAGATCGTTTTTGTTCAGCCAGTTGTTTATTTATTCATTTCCGATGTTTATCTGTGGCGGAGGGGCGAAAACTGAACGTTCTGCTTTGTTCTCAGGTCGAAGTCGGAGCGAGCGTCGGACTCCGGTGAGTCGGACAACAACAACAACACGGGGGAGGAGGGCGGCGAGGAAGCGGAGGAGGAGGACGACGAGTATGATGAAGAGTACGTCCCCGAGTGGCACGAGGACTACGACGAGGACGACATCGACGAGGACGACTTCTTCTCCGACGACGATGAGTCCGAGAACCTGGAGAGGGACTTCAGCCCCTTCGACTGAACCCGACGGAAAAACAAAAAGCTCCCAGAGAGAGAGGACGAGTCGGGCCCCGCCCCCTCCTCACGACCATCCGACGCCAACAGAGAACGTCAGGACGGACGGGAGACGATCAGAGGGACGTCCTCCTTCACCTGAACCCCTCCCCCCATGCACAGCTGCACTCGCTTTTCCACTTCCTGTATTTTACCTTCTGTGTTTTCATAAAGTACGGAAAGAGATGAGGGACAAAAAAAAGAGTTCTGTGTTTAATATTTCAGTTCTTAGAGCAAAATGAGGCTCCAGAGACGACAATCTTAGTTTAGCCTTTAAATTAGGAGAATTAATCAGTAACAAGTTTTCTGTTACAGCTGGAATCTGGTCTGAAACCAGTTTAAAAAAGAAGTTCAAATCTGGTTTCAAACCTGTATAAAATTAGACCAGTTTGAAACGAGTTCACATCTGCTTTGAAAACTTCCTAAATTAAACCAGTTTGAAACTAGTCTGAAACCAGTTTGAAATTATTTCAAATCTGGGATGAAACCTGAATAAATTAAACCAGTTTGAAACTAGTCTGAAACCAGTTTGAAATTATTTCAAATCTGGGATGAAACCTGAATAAATTAAACCAGTTTGAAACTAGTCTGAAACCAGTTTGAAATTATTTCAAATCTGGGATGAAACCTGAATAAATTAAACCAGTTTGAAACTAGTCTGAAACCAGTTTGAAATTATTTCAAATCTGGGATGAAACCTGAATAAATTAAACCAGTTTGAAACTAGTCTGAAACCAGTTTGAAATTATTTCAAATCTGGGATGAAACCTGAATAAATTAAACCAGTTTGAAACTAGTCTGAAACCAGTTTGAAATTATTTCAAATCTGGGATGAAACCTGAATAAATTAAACCAGTTTGAAACTAGTCTGAAACCAGTTTGAAATTATTTCAAATCTGGGATGAAACCTGAATAAATTAAACCAGTTTGAAACTAGTCTGAAACCAGTTTGAAATTATTTCAAATCTGGGATGAAACCTGAATAAATTAAACCAGTTTGAAACTAGTCTGAAACCAGTTTGAAATTATTTCAAATCTGGGATGAAACCTGAATAAATTAAACCAGTTTGAAACTAGTCTGAAACCAGTTTGAAATTATTTCAAATCTGGGATGAAACCTGAATAAATTAAACCAGTTTGAAACTAGTCTGAAACCAGTTTAAAACGAGTTCAGGTGTTTCTTGAAACGCGTTTAAAATCTGATTTCAGTAAAGTCTGAAATCCAGTTTGAAACCTTTTAGTCAGAACGTCGCCTTTCATCTAAGAACCCTTATTTCAGTTCAGGCTTAAATTCTCCGACTCTGATTTTATGATTCAGACTTTAATCTCAGAACTGTTTTTCGTCCCGAAGTCTCTTCCGTACTGACCCGCCGGGCTCTGTCCTGGTTGTGGACCTCGGTGGTGTTGGTGTCGCTTCTGTCCGACAGCGATGAAGGATCCTCTCCTGAGGAGGAAGTCTGTTAGTTCGTGATCTTTCACAGAACAAAATGTTAGTTTGTTTCCTGCTGCTGCTTTTTGGATTAAAAAAAGAAAACCAAGAGAAAAAGGGATTAGTTATCCGGAGACTGTTAGTTCACATGTCATCTTTTTGTACCCGATGTAATCTGAGTTAACCCTTAAAGTATCTCTGTTCATCCTTTCATCACACGTTCTGCCTTCGTTCTTTTTGACGATGGAGGTTGCCTTCATTTGAGAGTAAAGTGTAACTGATTAAAAACGCTTCCTCTGTAACTGATTTAGATTCACTCACAGATATAAAGAAGTGTGTTTACATGTTTGTAGAGGTGGATGTTTCTGAAGAGAGGTTCTGGCGGGCTGAGCCGAAGGTGCATTTTATGACTAAAGCCTGAACCCAGAGTTTCTACAAACCACCAGTCGGTCCAGGTTCGGCCTCTGGGACCCGGTGGTCATGTGTTAGCGGTGGTTTACATCAGTTAAGTCCTATTTTAACGCTCTTACTACTCACAGATGACCCAGAACAGCTGTAACGCCCTTTAAAGAAGTGGATTAAACGTGTTCGATGTGACTGAGCAGCTCTCTGTTTTCACTCTGGGGCGCCACCTTCAGGTATAAAAGTCCATCTTCAGCTTCCGCTGGCCTTCGAGCAGCCGCTCAGCTCATCCTGTCTGAAACGGCCCGTCTGAAAGAAGCGGACGAAGCCGCTTTGAAGCCTCCAGTTTGGCATCTTGGTCGTCACTGGGTTTTTTTTTGTTTGTTTTTTTCTGGAGCCAGACGTGACCATATTTGGACGAGAGGGAGGAGCTAGCCAGGTGCATCCGTAATTCACGTTAACTGTGATATTAGCCGGGATGCTAACTGTGGCTAGTGACAGACAAAATGTAAAAGTGAAACACAACAACACAACTTAAATAAACACTGTGCAGCGGATACGAGTCGCCTCTATCCGGCATGTCAGCTTGTAGCCCCGCCCTAAAGCCTCCCCTGCTTCCTGGTTCCTCTAAATGGGACCATAATTTACTAAATGAACATCACGCTGTGTTGTCAGAGGCCGCTTTGTGAACCCCGACGTATCTGAACCTGGTTCCTGTACCAACGTACTCGATCTTCATAAACGAGGCCGGGAGAACGTCGGCGTCTGCTTCCTCGTGAGAGGGCGGGGACGGAGGCTCGGCTGGGCAGGAGGGCAGAGCGCCATCTTCTCCATCATCTGCTGAGGGAGGAGCCAGAACGAGTTCATCAATAGCCAGCAAATAATTATCTTTAATGGGAGGAAAATGCTCTTTGGCAGATCCTCTGATTGTAACGATGGGGTCAGGGGTCAGGTGGAGACCTTTGTAGTTTAGTCATGAAATGCACCGTCTGCCCGCCACGAGCTGCACATTCTGACATCAGCCTCTGAAGTATCACTGCAATAACTGATCGACGGTTTATCAGCTCACCGTCGCTCTGTCTGCCGAGCGAAGACTCGTCACCTGCTCGGCCTTCGAAAGGTCGCGGGAGGAGGTTTTTCTCTGCAGGAGTGGAGGCGCGTCTGACGCTCCGGCTCCCTGCTGTGCTCTAACTCTGACAGATCCTATATTGATAATGTTGATGTTCTATAATGTTCTCTGGTTCCTTCAGCTGGAGTCGAGCGACTTCAGCCGGCAAACTAAATAAAAAGCTTTTTCTGCTACGCTGCAGGCGACTCTGATTCCACAACACTTTGTTTCACATCCAGAGAAGTAGATTTAAGTTCAACATGAAGGTCTGAAGAACTCTGAAGCCTTTAAGCAGCTTATCAACGAGAAGAGTTTTCAAACAGCCACCTTCAGTGTGGCTCAGCCGGAGGCATCTTAATATTAAGTAAAAAGTAAAGTCAGTACTTTGTTGTAAACAAATGTTAAAGCAGTTTTCACGACGTGTTTAGAAAATAATAAACTAATAATTAAAAGGATTAGCAACAACACAGCAGCATGTTGGGGGGATGGAAGATACCAGCTGCCACCACTAAATATATAATTAATAACCTGTAGTGGCATCAAGTACACATTCAAAATCCCTTATTAATAATCCCACTAAGTGCAGCAGCTGCAGGGCAACAAGTAAGAAAGACGGATGAAGAATAAAGACGTCGCTCCTGCAGTTCCGTCCTCCTGCCGGCTGGCGGCGGTGAAGAGTCCGGGTTTGATCTGCGGCCGCCATTAAAGCGGAAGCAGCCGCCGCTCCGCGGAGTTCAGCTCCTTGTTGATCGGTTCAGAGAAATAATCCGGTTTCTCTTCGGTCCCGCGGCCGTTTGAGGGTCCGTGAGGCTGAAGCTGCTGTAGCTGCGGAGATAACCGATGATTCTCCGGCCGAATCCGACTGTTTGCTTTGTTTACACAGTTAGCTCGGTGGCTAGCGTTAGCTTAGCTCGTGAGCTAGCGTTAGCTTAGCTCGTGTAGCTCTAAATGGGACGAGGAGCGGGACGGAACCGGCCCCCCATGGGGCCCCCGGGGGAAGACGGGCCTCCGTTCGACATGGGTCCACCGGGCTGGGGTCCTCCTCCGCCGGGAGGCTGGGGCCCTCCGCCGCCTGGTGGATGGGGGCCCCCGCCGCCCGAAGAATGGGGGCCCCCGCCGCCCGGTGGATGGGGGCCCCCGCCGCCCGGTGGATGGGGACCCCCGCCGACCGGTGGATGGGGGCCCCCGCCGCCTGGAGGATGGGGCCCGAGAGGGCCTCCTCCCCCAGACTGGGGTCCAAGAGGACCGCCGCCACCGGGCTGGGGGCCTCATCCTGAAGACTGGATGCCTCCTCCAGACTGGGGCCCTCACCCAGAAGACTGGAGACCCCCACACCCCAACGACTGGAGGGGCCCTCACCCTGATGACTGGAGGGGTCCTCACCCGGACGACTGGAGGCCCCCTCACCCCGATGACTGGAGACCTCCCCGCGAAGCCTGGGGACCACTTGGCTGGGGTCCGGAAGGTCTCCCTGAACCGTGGGGCCCCGAACACGGTCCACCTGGACCCATACCTCCTGTTCCACCTCCTGGTCCGCCTCCTCCTGTTGGGATTCCTCCTCCGGACCCCGCAGTCTACGGACCGGTCCCTTTACCTCCCATCCCCCCTGCAGTCTGCGGGCCCCCCATGGGGTACCCGCCGGCCTACCCGCCTCCCGGCTGGACCGCAGAGGTGAGCTCACCTGTTGTGTGTTGATCCTGTTAGACCAGAAGATCCAGTATTGATCATTCAGTGCAGGGTCCTGGACCCGGCCCTGGACCCGGTCCTGGACCCGGTCCCGTTGGTCATTATGTTTCCTCTCTGTGTTCAGACTATAGTTGAGGAGCCGATGCCGAACCCTCCCCCAGACCAGCCTGAGTGGGTGAGTACAGACCAGGTCCCAGATCAGACCTGTTACTCCAGCAGCAAGTACAGTTTAATAGTACTGTAGTATTTATATGTACTTTGATGACTCAGTACTAAATATATAATAAGTACAGTGAGTACTTTTACCTTCGGTACTGCAAGTACATGTTGATGCTAAAACGTTATTAGGATCAGGTCTCAGTAGGATCAGGTCTTCAGGTCTCAGTAGGATCAGGTCT
>NW_025729484.1:0-1093 GCF_021292245.1 Micropterus dolomieu
ATCGGCGCCTGCGTCACCCACACAGCCACCAGTCAGCTCGGGAAATATATTCCGAAAGAGGCCCAGTCTGTCCTGAGTCACAGCCTGGTTACAGCCAGTACGCCGCTTACCGATGCCCGATGTCAGCTGGGATTGGCTCTAGCCCCCAGCGACTCAGGATAAGCGGTTGACGATGGATGGATATTATTAAAACTTGATACTCCTTCTCAACCAGTGTTCATAATAATAATATTATTATGAGGGTGTGTCCTTAAATTCTGTATGCAGAAACAATGAGGCAGAAACTTCAGCTTGCGTTCAGCTCGACTGCAGTATTTATTCTGCAGCGCTTGCCTCCTACGGGTTTTAAGTTCCTCCCACGCACTATGCGCCACCTAGTGACCTCTTTAAGTATCGCCCCACCAAAGTACAATACAATGAAATTGGCCTTTTAGTAACTATTTAATACACAATATCATGAAAATAATTATATGGGTGTCATTTAGCGATGAATGGTAGTATAATGAACTGAACTAATTAAATTAAATTTTTCTCTCTTATGCCTAACTGTGAACACATTTTTTAACCCTTTACACTCTCCCCTGTTTTATTGTTTTTTTTTAAATGTCTCCTGACATTTGCCAGTATGTCTTAAGATATACGTGAGTCTGTGACATGTCAATATGCATGGCTGAAGCAGTTGTAACAGTGAGGGTGCGGATGTGTTAAGTACGGAAGAGTAACAGTGTTGAGATGACTTGGGAGAGGGTAGCTTGGCAGTAGTGAGTTTACCCCTGCATTCTGCTGCTGGTAAGACGGCTGTCCCAATGTTTTCTTGGCCTGGCTCTCCTTTGGAATCTTCTGACTGCCTCCACCTCCGATTGGTGTTCCTCCTGCTCCACTGCCATGCCCACTTGTGGCCTGTCCTGTTGCTCTTCCTCCACTTGATGTTCATCCCCCACTGTGAAATCCTCCATAGCTCTGTCCAGTGTGTGTGTTGTGTTCTGAACATGATCCAGGGTGTCCTCTCTGACAGTAGGGTGAAACTCACAAGTTTTAACCCTTAGCCTTTGATCAGTCTGAGGATGGTGCACTGCTTGATAATGCTCTGCCT
>NW_025729485.1:0-752 GCF_021292245.1 Micropterus dolomieu
AATTTGGACTCGAGCTGCTTATCAACCAACACCACAAGGCACAGATCTTCTTGGTGGGTAACCATCAAAGCCTGAGCTTCAGTTTAGATGCTCTTACTAAGGTAGCAACCAGGTTGGGCTTAACTAACAGAATCATCCTGTTGAAGGAAAAGCACATGAAACAAATATCTGCGGAGTCAGCAATGTAGTTGAGAACACAAAGATGAAGATGGGGATTGAGCAGATGGCTGACATTGCCCATGAATTGGGTATCTTGGTGGATGAGTACTGTGCAGAAATTCAAGTCACCCTTAAATATAAAGAAGCTCAGCTTAAACAAGAGATCCAGCAGCGAAATAGATACGACATCTTCAGCCTCGGTGATTTTCCTCCTCTGGTTAGGGAATCCCAACCTCCTCCAACATCTCCACTGTCGCCTTTACATCCACCGCCAATCATGTCAGTGCACTCCCTCTGCACCAGGGCTCGCCGCTCCATACCGCAATTTACACCAGCCCCGTGGTGGGCCACAGTCCCTCTACCTGTCCACCTGTCCCCTTCCCTTCCCTCGCGGGTGCAGCATATCTATGATTTTCTGTTTTTTGTACATTTGGCGTTTTATTTACAATAAAGAAAAATGCTAAGGTATCCTCGGGGAGGGTCTACAAAAAACAACTACCCAAAAAGGAGGAAGCGCCCAGTCCGGATACTGTTGGGACAACACGTCAGCAAACTGCAAACTAGAAGGGCAGCTCACAGGAAAACAAATGCCA
>NW_025729486.1:0-6591 GCF_021292245.1 Micropterus dolomieu
AGCCACATTGCTGCTTTAATTGGACCAAGTCTTTGTGCAAGAACCCTACAAAACCAGTGAAAAATAATTTGTTTTTTATATTTTTGTACCATGAGAAAAGCAAGTCTGTCGGGTCTGCGATCTCTGGGGCATCTTATTTAATGGGACAGGTTCTACTTGGCCTCGTAATTTTTCTTGTTGTATTTGTTTCTTTTCCAATGATGTTACATGGTTTAAGATGATATTGTTCTATTTTATGTGTTGTCTTTCAGCATTTTAGCACCATGTTGGAAGTAAGTGTTGATTGTTGTGTTTTGCAGATCAATAAATAAATCAAGAAGTGAAGCAGCCAGACAAACTCTGCATGTGTGGTTGAACAAGCAGTCATCCTTGAAATGACAACAAGCTTTGGAGGTTTATTTGTCCTGTTTATTAAAGTTTTGTATTGCATTTGCTAAAAGGAGAAAAGAGTTTGAATGAAATTGCTTCATTCCACAGCTGTCTGAGACAAAAACATTTCATAATCTAAAAATTCAAAAGATCTTTGGAGATTTTAAGTTATATTCTGGATTTTACAGGAAAACAGCTAAAACAAGAGAAATGTGATCTCTTTTCCTGGTTCCTGTCAGAAGACGTGCTGCAGCATTCTGGATCAGCTGAAGAGTCTTAATGGACCTTTTTGAGCAGCCTGGTTGCAGTAATCCCGCCTATAAGTAAGAAATGCATGGACTAGTTTTTCTGCATCATTTTTAGACAGAACGTTCCTGATTTTCACAATATTACGTAGGTGAAAAAATGCAGTCCTTGAAATTTACTTAATGTGAGACTTAAACGACATGTCCTGATTAAAGATGCAGGCGACACAGACAGGCAGAACACTTGACAAGATTCACGACAGAGCGTACACACACTACAATGACCGGATTAGGACTGAACGGAAACACCAAACATAAATACTCCAGGGACTAACGAGCAGGCGGGAGCAACACAGGTGACAGGGATCAAGGCTAATGAGACAGGCAGGCAGAGAGACAGCAGGGGAAAACAGAGAGACAGGCAGGCAGAGGGCTTCTGGAGTAACAGAATACAGGTTACTGAACACTAAACACAGACATTAACTAAGACACAGAACTACAATGCAGAACTAAACCTAAGATACACGACAGCAAACAGACTGAATCACCAACAATACAGATAGGCTACAAACAAACCCAAGGACAACAGACTGAGACTAACAGGTTGCAAAAAGGCCAAGAATCAAACAACAAAAAAACAGAGGCCAACTAGAACTGGATAAACAGGCAACCAAATAATAAGCTTAATAATGAGGACAGAACAGACTAAAGCAGAATGATCAAAATCAGATTAAATAACAAAACTGGCAGAGAAATTCAACTAGCAGACAGACAGAACCCAAGCATGATGGTACAGAAACTAATACATCAGACAGGAACAGAACTGCTCTCTGTGACTTTAGATTTTTTGATCAGTTCAGTATCTGTGTTGGGTTTTGGGTTTCAGTCCTTTCTGTCTGTTGTCTTGCATCCAGTCTCGGTGTGTGTTTGCATTTTGATCTGGTCCTGTCTGTTTGTGTCTTGTGGAGATTAGTTCTTGTTCAGTTCTGTTCCTGTCTGATGTATTAAAATTCCCAGTAGAGGTGAGACACAATTTCAAGTTTCACTGCATTTTCCTATAACCACTTTATTAAAATATTTTAATTTACAGTTGATTCATATTCCTTAGCTTCTGACCTTTCACAGAAGACCAGAATTGCATCTAGACCTAATGGTTAAGAAGTTGTTACTGATTTATGCTGGATTTGTTGTTTTAGGTGTTTTTCCTGGAAATAGGTGGCAGTTATCATGTGTTTAAAGTCAATAGATTACAGAGCTATACTCCCTCACTGTTGGAATTTAATATGAGTGATCAAATCCGTTGATATAAGAGAGTTTCCTGGGTGTAAAGTGGTTATAGGAAAATGCAGTGAAACTTGATATTATGTCTCACCTCTACTGGGAATTTTAAAATGAACAGAACTAACCTGTCAGCCGTACAGCTGCACTGCGGTGGCTCAGGGAAAACATTTCATCTGATAGGAAAACCATGGGAGTAAAAACACATTGATATGCGCCTATTTGCACACATGTGACAAGTCACTGCAGGTGAAGATTTAGAGCTTTAAACACATAATTTCCTGCATTCTGGAGACATTTTCTGCACCAAATGGAAATGGAAATGTCTTTATTTATATAAAGAGAAGCACAAAATGTAGGTGGCAGGTGACAATTTAGAATATAAAAATATAATAGAATGTAATGCAGTAATCAGTAGTAGTAAGTTTAGAAACAATGAACAACGCAGTCTCCCCTGTCCTCCTCCTTTTGCTGCTAGAGAGGAGGGCTGGTCTGTCTCAGCCACCAGCTGAGTAATGCGCCATATTTTAATGTAGGGGGCAAGCTAAGCTAAACAGTTACTAAAGACACACAGCTTTCACTTTAGCTTGTTTGTAACAATGATCTAGGCTATTAGCTGAACTAGCGCTGTGTTTGTGTAAAACCAAAACACAGCTGCGGTGGATGAGAGACTGAGCACATTAAAATAATGTGTGTGTGTGTGTGGAGTGGAGGCGCTCTGCAGACACACAGAGGAGTGGAGAGGCCACTGCCGACAACATTTATATTTAAATCTAGGCCACTGATTACAATTTTGCAATTCTGAAGTCGGGGACAAGCCCTGAAGATGTGAGCAAAGCGCTCTCTCTCGCTCGCTCGCTCTTTCTCTCAATTCAATTCAATTCAAATTAGCTTTATTGGCATGAATGTATAACAACAATATTGCCAAAGAATCATACAAACTACATAAGAACAATCAACCCCATACCTTTCATTAAACAAGTAATTAAAGCGTAAAGTAATTAAAGCGTTTATGTGTGTGTTAGAAAAATTTTAATATATTAAAAATTTAAATAAAATAAATAAAACATTAAGTTGTCTCTCTCTCTCCTCTCCTGCTCTCTCTAAATGCAGTCTGAGCACGGTGTGGGGGGGGTCACATTACTTGAACTTCAAACAAAATGTATCAATTATTGCCAGTAGTTTAAGACCTGCGAGACAGGCTGCATCATTTACATTCGTTACATTCGAGGCTACAGTCAAAACAAAATGAACTGGCGACGACAGATCTCAGGCTAAGATCAATGACTTTTGTCCGGTCACACCGCATTTTTCTTCACAAATGCCACGAGACCAGGCATTTAAACAGAATATCAGAAAAATGAAGTAGTCCTATCTCTATATGTAAATATTTGTTTTGCTGGTTTAGCCATAAACACACTCTCATCTGATCATTTGATCCACAAACACTTTATCAATGTATATTTCACAATTAACAGTGGTTGCTACAGTAGACAGCTATTCAAAACCCATTTTCTTGAATTGACAGAGGTTCTGATCAGGGTGCAAATAATACAATGACAACCGGGGGGACTTTTTTCCAGGTCATAAAGGAAACCCAGTACAGCGCAGGTAGGCCTATGTGTGACAGTGAACTAAAATCTTACAATGCAGTATCCTTGTAATGTCATCAGTCAGTAGACGATAAATCAAATTCATTACACCAGTTGGGGGCCCCATACCACAACTTCTGTAGTCAGAAGTCACCAAGTATTCTACAGCAAAACTGCCAGAAAGTCAGAGACACAACAGCAGACATGAATTGGTGCTACTTAAATAAAACTGAAACTGAATACATTTGAAATAACAAACCTGGATGTTAACATTTTCCTGGGCAGGTAAAACTCCTGAATTCCAGAGTGAAAACAAATGGCTGCTTATTGTAAAAAGATTCAAAATAAAATGAAAACAGTCTATATTGACGTCAAAATGTATCTCTACAATAACTAATCCTCTATTTTACTGCTCATGCCTAAGCACCAGTGTTAGCTGACAATTAGATAAAATATGGATATAGTGTTAATGAAATGACAGGGTGGGCTCTCAGCTAGCTAACATCACATTGCTTATTTTAAGTAAAAGAAATGCTAATTATGAAACTCTGAAGGTAGGAAAGTTAAGTGTATTAAAGCATCTAGATAGCTATCTACTGACATTAACTTACAGTGTCTCCAACAGCACGTGGTGGTCCATAAAAAGGGACTTTTTCTTTGCCACTGTGGCCAGTACCTGCTCGCATTGGGAACTGTTGGGTCTCTATAAATAACACAAAGAGTACAGTCTTCACTTGCTTTAAATGAAGAGTGCAATGAGATAACATCTGTTATGAAGTGGTGCTATATAAATAAAATTGAACTGAACAACGTGAAAGTTTACAGCTCTTGTATCTCTATCTCTATCTATGTTTTTAGTCTTCTTTGGTTTCTTCGGTTCAGGAATCATTTCCAGGTGCAGGGTGGAGTTTGCCAGGATGACTGCATTTACCTGCACATACCTGTAGTCTTAACTATAGTTTCCTCTCAGTGAAAATAACTTCCTTGATGAGCTCAGCGTGTTCTGAATGTCTGCGGTCTCTAACTGGCAATCCACTTGTGTGACAAGTCATTTGTTCCTGGTTCAAACACAACAATAATCTCCCTAACAATCCCCTTAACCTTTACATTAAGCAAGTAGTATGTGTATGTGATCCAAAAAATAAATCACAGCTATATTCTACCAGAGACATGTAATAGAGGACTTTGATTCTACCTAAGATGCTTTTTCATGACTGCATTATTACATCAAATGAAACAAATGTATAGATAAAGGTCCTTTAAAAAGTATTACCTTCCTTGGAAGTTTTCATGTTGTATAATTATTGAATTAAAGTAGATTTCATGTGGCCGTTTTACACTGATCAAAAGAACTGAAAAGTCAAAGTGAAAAGACATTTAAATTAATAACAAATATAAAATACAAAATACTTGCTCACATAAGCATTCATCCCCTTTACACCTGAGTTTAGTGTAGTTTTAGCTGAAAATCCCTCGGAGTGTGGTGCTAATTAGCAGAGTTTCAGGAGCGGGACCACACATCAAGCACGTCATCGCCAGCATTTCCATAAATACCCATTCTAACTTCTCCCCTTCGCTCTAGTATCCTGCATCCCTCCCACCCCTTTCTCTGTCATGCCTTCGGATCTCCTACTTCCTCTCCATAGGTTTATAAGGGGGTCCGTCGTGCCCGGGCACTACGGCGGATTTCCCTATCGTAGCTTCCCCACAACGCTTTCCAATGTCTATTCAGCTACAGCAACCTTCATACATCATATGTTTGTTTATCAATAAATCATTTAATAATACCTGTTGACTTTGGTCCTTGCTAGTGAAACAGCTCAATCAATCAGTAAGAAATGAAAAGTACGTGTAACAGTTTATTTGGACACAGCTTAAATTGTTGTATTTATGATTTCTTTTTAGACCTATTCTATTTGTGAATGTAATATTTTTCATATAAGATAATGAGGTTCAAAATATATAGGCTATTCTTTTACAATGAATATCAATCTTTCCATAAAAGAATATAATGTCTTTTTTTCATGAATACCTGAAGACAGAGTCCTAAAGTAATAGGTTATTCAAAATCTAAGACAAAATAAATGACAAATGCTTTCAGTTTCGTTATTGCAAAAAACAAACTTTTCTTCCTCATCAATCCTGAATCTTAATACAACTGTTGTTTATTTCATACACGTATTATAGCAGTGAGTGCAGTTGTAACGTTAGATCCTATTTATGATGGGGAGAGGGTAGTTCATCCGGAAGTTGGCCACAGTATTATCACCTACGAGGGCTATGGAGTGCGAACTGGCTGTGAGGGTGACTCCGATTAGAGTTCACTCTGTGACTGAGTGTAAGTGGCGATCGGTCTAGTTTCGGAAAGGCCTTTGTGTGAGGACGTGGTCAGCGTAATGAATGAAATAGGTAGCCTACGTGCATGCTTCGGACCAAAGCCTTTACCAGCATGGCCGGAGGTAGGTTGCTCCTGAGCCATGCTTTGGTGAAAAGTAATTAATTGTAACTTGAATGCGGCAGGATATCCAATAGTGAATCATACATGATTTTTAGTTTACAATAAATACGCTACAGCTACAATCCTCTAAGACTTCTTGGTAAACAACTAGGTGAGTATAGTTAATTTAAATAAACCTTCCATTTACCCATTGTCTTTCCCTTCCTTTTTTCTTCTTCTTCCCCAAGAACAACAATGATTTAATCTCTTTCTACCAAAAGTACTAGCTTTTGAGTAGGCCATTCGATAATCGAGGGTTTAGAAGGATGGTCTCTTTTGACTGTGGATCTCCGCTCCGCTCCCCTCCTTGAACCTTGACTCAACGCACTAACCCATCGGACCCTTCGGTAGTTTCCACAACTCATCCCAAATGCCATTTATTTCTTGGAACTGTATCTTCCTTGATTATGACAATGTCATTCACTTTGAAATTGCGACGAGGAACATGCCACTTTTGTCTCAAGGAAATATTCAACAAATATTCCTTCTTTCAACGACTCCAGAACTGCTCAGTTAAAAACTGCACTATACGCCACCTTTCTGCAGAATATTTATCCGCTTTAACAAACTTTCCAGGAGGTGGTAGAGCAATCTTAGACTTCATTAAGAC
>NW_025729487.1:0-481 GCF_021292245.1 Micropterus dolomieu
AAGCAAATACATGTTGGCAGTCTGGCGCAGTTTGTCTTCACACCAAGCACTGGTGTAACATTATTTTATATATCAGTAAAAATACTCATGAACTACATATTTAACTACCTGACTTTTAATGGTTCTAGTTGCTTTGTGTGACTGTGACTGTGTTATACAGTTTACTCATTTTTAGCTTCACTTGCTGTGTTGCTCCAGGGTAGTGCTAGTCTGTTTACAATATCTAACAACCTTTGGATCAATTGCAAATTTTGTTCAGACATTCTTGGTCTGTAGAGGGTTAATCCAATTATCTTTGCATTTAATGCCACCAGGGGTCAGAATAACCATTTTTTCGCCTCAGTTTATGACCAAATACCTCTAGAATTAAAGAATGAATTCCCTTCAGCCTTGTTTATATATTGTAATAGCGTGTAGCATTAAAAATGCTACATGCAAGACGTTAACATCTAACTAACATTTTAGCGTTGATAACTAAAAT
>NW_025729488.1:0-447 GCF_021292245.1 Micropterus dolomieu
CTTCCGCCTTTATTACAGAAACACATTCAATTATAATCTCTTATGAGAGAAATACACTCATTAACATCGGAAAAGAAAGTGCCTAGATCGGACTGAGTACGGCGGCCCTGGAGATGATCGGCTTCTCACGTACAGACAACCAGAACAGCAGGACTAAACGTCAAATCAGAGAGAAAAGACAGTGGGGCTAAGAGGTAAGCTAACCCATGTTGGACCAATGGCTTCTCCACCTCCCAGCGTACCCCTGGCTGATGTCTGGTCACCGTCTGGAACGAGATACAGAAGTATCTGCTGTCACTTCATCTTCAGCACTGCCCCAAGCAATTTACTTTATTTCTGTATATCATTAGGGCCCGAGCACGACCGTGTGAGGTCCCTATTGAATTTGCTCGGATTATATATATTTTTTTTTTTTTTTTTTTTTTTTTTTTTTTTTTTTTGGGGCAC
>NW_025729489.1:0-467 GCF_021292245.1 Micropterus dolomieu
CACCAGTGGGATTTTTCCCTAGTGTGAACACGTCGATGGACATGTAGGTGACTTGATTGAGTGAAAGATTTCCCACATTGGTCACACCAGTACGGTTTTTCCCCAGTGTGAACACGTCTGTGCTTTACTAGATTATCTGATCTAGTGAAAAGTTTCTCACATTGGTCACAGCTGTACGGTTTCTCCCCAGTGTGAATACGTCGATGGACATGTAGGTGGCTTGGCATTTTGAAACTTTTCCCACATTGGTCACACCAGTATGGTTTTTCTCCAGTGTGAACACGATTGTGCCTTTTTAAGTCACCTGATGAAATGAAACCTTTCCCACACTGGTCACAACCGTACGGTTTCTCTCCAGTGTGAAGTCTGAGATGAATCTTTAGATATCTAGGTCTTGTGAAGGATTTGTCACAGTGCTGACAGTGGTGACGTTTGGGTCCCTCTCCTCTCCGTTTCTATAGCACAGA
>NW_025729490.1:0-789 GCF_021292245.1 Micropterus dolomieu
CTGCCGTAAGATGGCTTGATTCCATTTCAAATTTCTGCCAGTCGGCCGTGAAATGAATCCAAAGGCCACTATTTCTGTTGAGAAAGGGTGTTTTACAGCCTGTGATTGTAAAATATGATGGTGCTCATTTAATTGTATATTTCTAACAATATCTGGCTGAGGATATTTACTTATAAAATCACTTTTGCTAAGAGAAGGGGTCATCAAACTGGACTTTTATTCCCTTATGTAATCCCTGCACTTGTCACATATACCATATATATATATATATATATATATATATATATATATATATATATATATATATATATATATATATATATATCCCATATCATCAGGGCTTTTTATTGTGCATTCAACCCCCACGTCACATTTCATTTCTTATCTTTATATATTTTCTACACATAATTTATTTGTCCATAGCAAATCCTATAATTAATTTGTAATGTCAATATTTCATTTCTGTTTTATTTCCCATTTAAAAATAATTTATTCTGTATCTCATTGTTATTACCTTTTATTATTTTTATTATTCTGTGTTATGCTTACTCTAGCTAACAGAACAGATTATAATTGTCATGCTGATATAAAATCTTAAAACCAAGAATAAATACATTTACAAACCCATCTTCAGGGTTGTGTAATAGTAGTCTATGCAGTATTGGATGACCTGTAAATGAGAATGAGTTGGTCTTTTTAGCCATAACCCAAGCACTTCAGGCCTTCTTTCAAGCCTCAGATTCGTGCATCTATCAGACCTGTTTTTTTGCTGAGCTATTGAGCTAGGCT
>NW_025729491.1:0-12104 GCF_021292245.1 Micropterus dolomieu
TAAAATAAAGGTAATAATTTGAATCAAATTGTTGCAGGTAATGAAACACATTAAATGAGCCTTCAGGGACAAAGTAAAAAACTGAAATCAAAAATAAATTAATAATAAAATAAAATACAATGTTATTTTTATTTGTGCAAAGAGTTTTTGTAAAACCATAAAATCAGAGAAGGCTACAAAGCTCAGGGAGCTGCAGCGACGGGACCATATTAGGTTTAACTGAGACAGCGCATCAATCGTCAATATAAATATTGATTATTGGCAGAGAGCAGCATCAGAACACTGGATCATCACATCATCTACAGGTTCATTGTCTGAAACGTAAAAACAGCTTTCTCACAACAACAACAACGTAACGCTCAACGTTCATGTTGCTATGGTAACCGGCAGCGCTTGTAGAAGCAGCAGCCGGCAGCTCCTTCAAACTTTGAAACCCTTTTGTTTTTTCCAAACATGTGTTACCTCTGACATTAGTACTGTCAGTGGAAGATGAAGACGGGATTTTTGGATTAAAGACCTGCAACCTCTTGCACCAGCGATACGTAAGTTCTACCTTAGGGTGCAAAGTCCAGCTGGCGCTGGTCGTGGCGACAGCAGTGTGTGAGAGCGGTGGCAGTCCATGTATGGAAAACTGTGGTTTTTATCTGGTTTTAAACCATTTTTATGTTTTTAAACGTTTTTAAAACGTTTTTACGTGTTTATTTAACCAGCTTTTAACGTGGTTCTTAACCTGTCCTGTCTGTGTTATCGTTTTTACTAACCATTGTTGGACTGATCTGCATATGAACGGAGGCAACAGGATGACTCACCTCAATCTGACAGGCCTCCTTTTACTGCTGAGGCTGTCATGTCACTTTTTATGCTGACTTCTTGTGTATGGAGAAGTCATTAAAGTTTTGAGTTTAATGTCCAGACAACTAGGATAAGGTGTGTTTGGATCTGCAAATATCTGTATTGCCAACTGTTGCTCGGTACAACTGCGGCTCTGTAGCCTAACGTTACTCACCCATGTGGGCTAGCCCTCAGGTGTCTGCCGCGGCTAGTGATCCACCACGGACAGTCAATCTGGGATTATCTTTTCCGGTACCACCGTCTGGATAACTCTCTGCCACGAAACCTGGATTATCGACCATTCTGCCTCGTCTTCCCTGCAATACTGTTGATGTGGTTGAATGTCGGATGCATCCTGTCTGGGCCCTGTCTTCGGTAGCTAAGTTAGCTGGTGCTTCCTCGTACCATCATGTCGCTAATTAAATACTCTTCCCCGGAGCTCCTGAACCTCTTCTGTCACATCATACCAAATTGTCTTGATACCATCAAATCTGTCAAACTCCTGCGTCGCCCCCGCTATGTACATAGGGGCTCCCGACGTAAGTTTGTTTACGTGGACCATGCTATTCTCACTGTTCTGTTGGACAGATGCTCTGTCGCAGTGAGTCAATCTGTCAATCTGAGGCCCCTGGTCTGTGTTGATGTTGCTCCGACTACACTGCCCGCCTCAGCACCTACTAACAGGACTGCAATGTTCATGTTATTGAACACTCGCTCCCGAAATAACAAAGCACTACTCATACATGACATTTTTACTGACAGGAAAATGGATTTTCTTTGCTTAACAGAAACTTGGCAGGGTTTTACTCAACCAAGCCACCCCACCAGGCCATGTGTAAATACAGAAGCCTCGCTCTACGGGCCGTGGTGGTGGTCTGGCTGTTATCCATCGAGCTGACATCCCAGTGAAAGAACTTCCAGTGCCTAACATCACCTCATTTGAGTGTCACATTGGCTGGGTTTGCACAGCTCCAAGTGGTCCTTGTTTATCGCCCCCCAAAAACCTCCACCATCTTCATGGCCGAGCTATCAGAGCTACTCATCTCCATTTGCTCCACGTCTCCATCCACACTCCTGCTCGGGGACTTCAATATCCATGTGGACCCTAACAGCTGTCCCTTTGCTGCTGAATTCCTGTCACTATTGGACTGCCTCAACATCATTCAGTACCTCAAAGGTCCCACTCACACTGGATCTGGTGTGCTCCACTGGTACTACTCCCTCCCAGCAGCAATGCATCGACCTAGCTGTATCTGACCACAGTGCCATCTTTTTTTCTGTTCCAGTCCTTCTGCCCAGGTAACAATTCAAACACACCATCACATTCGGGAACATCAAGTCTGTTAATGCATCATCCCTAGCGAGCACTGTAGGGACCCACCTGGCCTCAGAACCCCCGGACCCCGGGGTGGATGGCCTAGTCGCCCTCTATAATACAGCTTTGTCTCTCACCCTGGACTCTTTTGCTCCCCTCAAGACTGTCTCTTTCTCCCATCCTGCCCCCTGTTTCACTACTGAACTTCACACCATGAAGGCCGCTGGTTGCCAGCTGGAGAGGCTTCATAAAAAATCTGGCCTGACTGTCCAGCTAGAGGCCTTCAAAGACCATGTTAGGTTTTATAAAGAAGTTCCCTCCAAGGCCAAAACACACTACTATTCCACCCTCATTGGTTCCCAGAAAAAGCAACCCAGAATGCTTTTCTCCACCATAAACCGGCCCTCCGCCCGTCTATTCTTTCAGGAAAAAGTGGACTCTGTCCATCAGTAACTGCTGCCTCCTACTCCTGCCCCTCTACCCACAACTCACCCTCATGATGGTGCCCCCCCTCCGCAGCATGCTTGCCACAGCACTCCCTCTCCTCCTTCTCCCTTCTGGACGCGGCCCAAGTCGTCAAGTTGGTTACCAGAGCCAAGATCTCCACTTGTTCACTGGACCCCATGCCTACTATCTTGGTCAAGGCATGCCTCTCTACCCTCTGTCCCATCATGGTGGACATCATAAACACTTCTCTGGTATCTGGCTTGGTACCCTCCTGCCTCAAAACAGATGCCGGTACTCCTTTTCTCAAAAAGCCTAGTTTGGACCCGGATGACCTCAACAACTACCGTCCAATCTCCAACCTTCCTTCATGAGCAAAAAAGAAAGAGCAGTTTCCGCCCAACTTCATCAACACATGTCCCACTATGATCTCTATGAACTCCTTCAATCTGGCTTCAGAGCACATCACAGCACTGAGACCGCCCTCATCAAAACCACTAATGACAAGGTGCAGCACAATGATTGTCAGAGAGTCACTGTGTCTGCCGGACATTGAACTCCTCTGTATCCTTACGTCCTTTTTATCTTCCAAGGGAATTCCCCCAATTATTTGTGTCTCTTGTTTATATTCACCCGAAGGCTAACGTTGACATGGCCTTTATACTTTATTTCACGTCCATCAACATGTCAACCTCATGTGCATAACTGCATTCAGAGTCTGGCCAGTTAGAGCTCCTGCTGCTGCTCTTCATGTCTTCATGTCATTTTGAAGTGGCACACCGCTTACACTTTGGCTTTCAGTTAAAGAGATCCATCTTTGAGTTAAAGCTCCACCAAATGGAAATTGTAAAGGTTAGCAGGATGCTAATAAATTGTCAGATTACTTAATTCATTCAAAAAACCACAGATACAAAGTCCCAGTTCCCGTTTTGTTCCGCCAGCTTTTAGTTCTTGAAATAAAGGCTGTTGTTCGAAAGAATGAAAAGAGTTTCTTCATCAGGTGTGTCATGTTACCTGTCAGGTTCAGTGGCAGCTGAATGCAGTCAGACAGCAGCGTGAGGCAGAGGAAGCTGCCATCAGCTGCTGGACTTCTACTATCAGTCCACTAGATGGAGGCATGAAGCTGCAGCCCAGCACACACACCTGCATGGAGGAGCGGCTACATTACATGACACGCACTGATCGAATGTGAATGACATTAATGTTTTAGTAACTTCCCAATCACTAAACATATCAGCTCTACATAAAAGAGCCGCTCAGCATCACGGTCAGCAGGTAGCTGCAGCAGCGACTCACAGCTCATGGAGCCGATTCAGATCCATTAAAACACTCAATGCTTGAAAAGTCACAAAACTTTGCACAAAATTCCCGTTTCTGCGTTGTGAAAGGAGCAAACTAAATGGCCACACGTTGATATATTCATGTCCCCAAATGCAGCCGTCAAGAAATCTGCTGTTTCCCATTGATCACAATAGAAGTGCTTCATTTATTTATTTATTATTAAGTGTTTCACAGTTTGGCAGCACTTTAATGTCTGGATTAATACTGAAATCTTCAACATCAGAAAGCATCACCTTTTACATCAGAACATGTTTAGAAAACACCCCATGATGGACTCATGGTTTCATTTCTGTTGATTTGACTGGTTGTGTTGTTTTATTGATTAGTTATTAGTTGTCCATCTGCTTGGCCTTAATTTGTCACTACCATAACAATAACGATCTACCAATAACGTAATCACGTCACTGAATTCACTGTTTGTTGATGAGAAGTTCTCATCTTTTACTTCTTTTTTCAAATGACTTGTAGCTGATCATTAAAGCAAATGTTTCCTGGAGCTGAAATGAAGTAGAAAACTAAAGAGGCAGGAAGACTCGGACATGAAACCCTCCTGGTTGGATCAGGAGGGAAATAAAGACACAAGCTGCAGCCAGAAGTTTCACTGACAGAAGAAATATTAAGACAAGACTAAAGTCAAGTCCCAGAGTGCACTGCTGCAAGACACGTCACAGAGCGGCAGGTTGGGAGGTGAAACGTTGTGTAAGTATCAGATGTATTCAGATGTTTGTGGACCATCAGCTTCTCTTCTTCGTGCGTTTTCACTTTCTCTCCTCAGCAGCTTGGAGGATGGCGGCAGCGCTCTCCTTCGCTTCCTGCAGCAACGCCGACGCTCTCGCCTGAGTCTGCAGCACAAAGAGCAACAGAAGGACAAAGTGATGATTCACGAAGAGAGCTGCTTTAAAGACGCGCCTGTTAAAGAGCGTGGGATGTACTCACGGCTGTCTTGAAGGTGTCGTCTGCGACGTCTTTGAGGTTGATGGTGATGTTGTAATACGCGCCGAAAACAGCCGTCTCCAAAGCTTTAGCTGCCACCTGAAAGCACGCAGAGCCGGACTTTAAAGCTTTGCTTTGAAGCCGTTTCTGCTGTTTGATGGCTGAAGAGAAAAATGACCTGTAGTTTGGTGTCTCATTATTCTATTTTTTGCTTTTAAGGCTAAATGAATAAAAGCAGCACAGGCGTGACTGATGTGGGGCTCTTGGATCCCTCTCGGATTTATTGCTTCAATAAAAACAGTGAATCTGATGCTGGATCAATGTTTGTGTCACCTGAGCGTCAGACTTGCAGGCCATGTTCCCGTGGACGACCATTTCTTTAAGAGACGGCCAGAGGACGCTGATCCTCTCAGCCAGAGCCAGCGGGACGCCCGCCGCTTGCTGCAGACCCTCCTGCATCGCAGCCTGTCGCCTGACAGACAAACATTGGGGCTTACGCTCAGAAATATCAACCAATCAAAGATCAATACATAAAAGTCACTGAATCCAACACATTTTCACTCCCAACTTGTCACATACGGACACTTGGTCAAGACCCCTTGGCGTCGCTTTTTAGCGGCGTGGGGTGTGTTTGTGGAGATTTAGTGCTCAGCTGTCAAGTTAGCAATAATATGCAACGTCCAGTTAAACTTTCAAAATAAAACTAGTAATTTTGAAACGTCGCAATTTGGTTAGATTCAGGCACAGAAACTACTTACAGTTTGGGTTTGGATGGTTTGGCTTAAAATAACAAAGTCACTTATTTTACTAAAATAAAAACATTAAATGTTGACTCTTTGCCAGTTTCCTGACTAAAAGTCAATTTTCTGGCCCACCCGTCCACCCCGATGACCTCTGAACTCAGACTTTCTGTTAAATATCATACACCTATCTTTGCTGTTACAAAATGATGCTACAGGGCTTCTACCAGTGCGTTGAACTATGATGGTAAGGGGCTCCCCAGTGCGTTACAATCTGACGCCAACGGGTCTCGACCATGTGTCCATATGTGACAAGAACGGGTTGCTGAATCCAACTAAATTAGCGTCATCTTATAGAAAATGATGCATTGCTGCAGATTGAAAAACCCAACAGGATATAAAAGAGTTTAAATGACCTCAAACATCTCCAGCAGTAAAATGCGACATTAATGCAGCAGGAATATTAATCCAGAAACATCAGAGATAATACAGAAACACTGACAGAAACATTCACAGTTAATGTCGTAATCTGCAGGTTCGGAGCCTCCTGGGGCCTTAAAGTGTGTTTACTGAATGATAACATGATTAAACTGTGATTAATAAATGTACATGGAGCTTTAATTCAGATTTAAAATCCCACCTCTTCATTTCCTCTGCAGTGTTCTTTGGCATTTTCAGCGCCGCCTGAAACAAACAAACACATTTTACCATCAGAAAGTTTTTTTCAAACATCCATCCATCCATCTTCATCCGCTGATCCGGTGTCGAGTCGTGGGGGCAGCAGCTCCAACAGGGGACCCCAAACTGACTGGGGGATCCCGAGGCGTTCCCAGGCCAGTGTGGAGATATAATCTCTCCACCTTGTCCTGGGTCTTCCCCGAGGCCTCCTCCCAGCTGGAGGTCCTGGAACACCTCCCTAGGGAGGCGTCCAGGAGGCATCCTTACCAGATGCCCAAACCACCTCAACTGGCTCCTTTCAACGCAAAGGAGCAGCAGCTCTACTCTGAGCTCCTCGCGGATGGTCGAGCTTCTCACTCACTCATTTCTAAGGGATACACCAGCCACCCACCTGAGGAAACCCTTTTCGGCCGCTTCTACCTGCGATCTCGTTCTTTTGGTCTTGACCCAGCCTTCATGACCATAGGTGAGGGTAGAAACGAAAATTGACCGGTAGATCGAGATCTTTGCCTTACGGCTCAGCTCTCTTTTTGTCACAACGGTGCGGTAAAGCAAGTGCACTACCGCTCCAGCTGCTCCGATTCTCTGGCCAATCTCCTGCTCCAGTCTCCCCTCACTCGTGAACAAGACCCCAAGGTACTTGAACTCCTTCACTTGGGGTAAGGACTCATTCCCTACCCGTAGTTGGCACTCCGCCGGTTTCCTGCTGAGAACCATGGCCACAGATTTAGAGGTGCTAATCCTCATCCCAACCGCTTCGCACTCCGCTGCGAACCGATCCAGTGAGAGCTGAAGGTCTCAGACCAATGATGCCATCAGGACCACATCATCCGCAAAAAGCAGTGACGAGATCCAAAGCCCACCGAACCGCAGCGCCTCCTCGCCACGACTACGCCATGATATCCTGTCCATGAATATCACAAACAGGATTGGTGACAAAGCGCAGCCCTGGCAAAGGCCAACCCTCACCTGGAAAGAGTCCGACTTACTGCAGAGTACTCGGAGTACTACAGCTCTCGCTTTGGATGTACAGGGATTGGATAGCCCTGAGAAGGGCCCCGCTCACCCCATACTCCCGCAGCACCTCCCACAGTATCTCCCGGTGGACCCGGTCATGTGCCTTCTCCAGGTCTACAAAGCACATGTAGACTGGATGGGCATACTCCCAAGCCCACTCCAGGATCCTTGTGAGAGGTTAGAGCTGGTCAGTTGCTCCACGACCGGGACGAAACCCGCATTGTTCCTCTTCGATCTGAGGTTGACTATCGGCCGAACCCTCCGTTCCAGCACCCTGAAGTAGACTTTACCGGGGAGGCTGAGAAGTGTGATACCCCTGTAATTGGAACACACTCTCTGGTCCCCATTTTTAAAAAGGGGAACCGCCACCCGAGTCTACCACTCCTTGGGCACTGTACCCAACTTCCATGCAATGTTAAAGAGACATGTCATCCAAGACAGCCCCTCCACACCCAAAGCTTTTAGCATTTCTGGGCGGATCAATCCCTGGGGCTTTGCCACTGTGGAGTTGTTTAACTACCTCAGTAACTTCCTCCATGAAAATTGACGAGAAACCCCCATCAGCCTCCAGCTCTGCCTCTACTAGAGAGGGCGTGTCAGTCGGATTTAGGAGTTCCTCAAAGTGTTCCTTTCACCGTCCAATTACCTCCCCAGTTGAGGTAAACAGGGTCCCATCTTTACTGTACACAGCTTGGACGGTTCCCCGCTTTCCTTTTTCAAACAACTTAAGCACTCAGTCTTTATGTGTGAACTACTCAAAGCATCAAAAAAGCTTGCTGACGCTAGACATATATGAAGCATGCCAGATTTCTTGAGTGTTGTCACTAGCAGTGAGGTCATGGTGAGGAAGGGAAACACATAATCCATTTCACAAATATTCTTTGTCCCTTCCTTATTTGTGTTTTATCACAAATAATTGCAAAAAACACCTGCACCACTCATTTCTTCCATACGTCCATTTCCAAATAAACAACTCCTCCATTATTTCCTGTGTCACTTCTCTAACATCAGCATGCTAAAGGGCTCGGAGGTTTGACAGGTTTAATGTTGCAATGTAGCACGCTAACATTAGCTCATTAGAAGCAAACACACAGCTGAGGCTGATGGGAATGCCAGCTCCAGGTATTTGGTCATTATTATATATTTTTCATGGTATTTTGGAAAATGTCCCCATTAAAAGTAGCAGCTAATGTTAGCAGTGTACCCGTGGATGTAGAGACAACTGTCGCTGGATAACCTGAAAACAACATGATTCTCATTCAGGTTCTGCAGCATCTTTTCTCTCTGATCTGGATATCAGAACTTTTATTCAGGACGAACAGGAAAGGATCATGAAATCCTCAGGAAGTCACACGTTTCATGTGTTCAGATTGAACTGAGTTAGGACTCTGAGAAGGAGTGCGCTTTTTGACTCATGCCTTCAGCTGTGATGATAATGTGATGTCTGAATGGGGTTGAAGACAATGAGTGTATAGTATAAAGTTAGTGGGGACCTGAGGCACAGCGAGTTACAGCGAAATACCAACGGGAACACAGTTTTTCGTCTGCAGCTTTTGGAGGGTCGTCCTCACCATGTAGCTGTTGAAGGCGGACGAGTCAGCGTCCACCATAAGCAGCAAATCGTTCATGGCCTGGTGAAACGGAGGAATCAGTCTCCTCATCACCCCGTCCAGGTTCTCAAACTGCCTCTTCCCGTAAGTCATCTGACCCACCATGGCGCCCAACGCTGCCCCCTACAGCACAAAGCACAAAGTCGTCGTGTGTATGTTTGGAGATGTCGGACTTTAACTAGTCAAACGGAGTTTTATTCGTACCAGAGCAGCGATAGCAGCGGAAACTGATCCTCCACCGGGAGCCGCCGTCCGAGCGCCGACACTCTGAACAAACTGCTGCAGAGACAGAGACACCAGCCGGCTGTCCTCCCGTGACCTCACCATGTACCTACACAGGTAGAAAAACATTAGTGCAGCCTAGTGTTGTAGTAACTCAGTGTGACCACTGGAGGACAGTAAATACTCTTTACTGTTATTACTCTAGGGGCCAGATTTACTAAAGGTCTAAACCTGTTTACTAAACGTGTGCAAACTTGATATCACCAGCAAATTAACACAAAAGCTGATCTACTAACGGTGCGCACGCAGAATGACATCTTTCAAAAGTGCAAGATAGCACCTTGTTCATTTACTACTTTTGTTAATGAATATGCAGTTTGGGGCGTTTCAATTTTATTGTGCAAAGTAATGGCAGGGTAACATGCAAATACATTTATTTACTACACGCAATCTGACCTACCAAACCTAAATGCAACAGCATCTGTATTTAATACGTTTGAAAGGAAGGTGCAAACCGCCAAGTGTTGCGCAGAGATGGAGACACAGCCGTGATGAAAGAAGACGTAAAGAAATAAACTATTATAACTATAAAATATTAGAAAATTATATAGAAATCCAATTAATTTAGTTATTTGATGAACTATATTAATTGAATTGTTTTTTTTTTAATTTTCATTGAAGCTTTGGCAATGCTGTTGTTTTAACATTCATGCCAATAAAGCAAATTTTGTTTCAACCTGACTTCTTTTCTCAGTGAGATTGAAGAATTTAGAAAGTTGCGTGGCGCTGCAGAGGGCCCCCAGCTGCAGTAGTGCACGGATAAAATTCATCCAACCAGAGGGAATGATGACCAACTGTTCACAGCGCATCAGTTGTAACAGCGACACAACCCATTGTAAGTATCAGAGAGGGAATGGGGCGTTGTGGCGTACAGGGCCAGGATATCTCGGAGGGGAATGGGGTGTTGGTAAATCGGGTCATGCTGAGTCCAGCTGATGATCCCAATCACCGACCTGGCACGGTGCGGACGGTCAGTGATTGGTCCCTCTGGCTGGATGAAGCCTGATCTGCTGGCATTTCCTGGCATCTGGATCGTTCCAGCACACTGTAGCTGTTTCTGCTGGGGTTTCCTAAAGCAGTTTTTCAGGTGTGCTGTCCCAAGTACTTAGTGCACTCTCAGGCAGGACGATTTCCACATACTCGAGATGCACTGAATGAAACAAACCAATGTTTTTACCCAGTTGCTGCTTTCCCTCCCGACTCTCCATGGCAGAAACCATTAAAACCCTCATTTAAATACTGCCACCTCCATTGTGTTTGCACCTGTTGTCATCTATGCAATAATTCTTAGTAAATCACCCATAACAAGTACTAAAATTACACATGCAATATTTTAAAATGCACATGCAATTTAGTGCTCTTTATTTGGGGTGTTGGTAAATCACTCCCTAGGACTCTATGTCAATCAGTCCTATAGCAGTTTAACCCTCTGACCTTCGGTTTACATAGAAAGTTTTCACCGAAAGTCTGAAAATCACTGAAAATATTAATAACTCAGTTTAAAAAAATATAAACTGGTTTACAGACACGAACTCTGAACTGGTTTTGTCAGCTCGTCTCTACATTATATAAATCAAAGTTGTGGGGTTATAACATCTGTGTTCACAAACATAGTGTCATAGTATCAGAAGCATAAACTCACTCTATGATTCTCTCCTTCGGGTTGAACGGGCCGAGAGAGTCGAGGCCGAGTTTACTGATCACCTGTGGACACACAAAGAGACGTCACATTTCGTCCTCACAAACAGCCGCAGCGCTGCTTTTTAGAAAGACTCGTCTCTGACCAGCCGGACTTTGTGCTCCTCTTCGATGATGAAGAGCTGGTCTCTGCGGATGTAGAAGTCAGCAGCGTCCAGAAGAGCCTTCAGAGGGATCAGACCCACGATCTGAGAGCCGACTACAGGCAGCTTTAGGTCCTGAACACAACACATGTTCTTTATTTATAGCAGGAACAAAAAACACCCCAACAAAACCTCCTTTACACACATTTCCATCAGAAGTATTGACTCTTCATGATGAAACAGGAGCTGCAGAGGCACCAGATTCCCTTTGAATCCAACAGGCCAATGAAGCATTCTCCTGTTGTTTATATCTTCAAACTACAGAGCAGTGTGTGAAAGCAGAATCCCATTTGAATCCCATTTTTAAGCTCTAAATTACCAGGGTGTACTGGGGTATGTGTGTTTAAATATTTAAAATTGTACACGTTTCAGCTTTTCTCTTTTTCATGATATCGTAGGTGGTGCTTTAAACGTTAAAATGATATTCCTACTTGTTGAATGTAACTTGGAGTTGTGTGTGAGAGTGTGTGTTGACCTCTGACCTCAGCGTCCCTGCAGATCTCCTCGTACACGGTGTGGAGGGGGGTCAGCTCGTAGTCCAGGATGTTGGTGGACACCTGAGCGATGTTGGCCTCGTCCAGGTACCAGCCCATCCCCTGCACCTTCTGCAGCACCCCAGGCTGCTCCACACACAAGGAGGTCACTAAAGGTCATGCTGAGTCCAGCTGATGATGGATAATTAACTGGACTGGGTCTGGTGTACTGGTTTTACTGGTTTTACTTTTAAAGCTGAATAGTCATATTAAGGGATTTATTTAAAGATTGATTCACGGAAGTGTTTATTGGATAAAGACCCATTTCATTTACCCACAAGACCCCTAACGTGACTTTTAAAGTTGTTCTACTTATTAAACATCATGTGACCTTTGAACAAACTATAATAAACCTTCAAACTGAGAAAGTAGTAAGAAATGACTAATTAACAATCTAGTAACCAGTAGTGAGTATATAGTAAGTTAGGTACAAGTAAGCACTGTGGAACTAAATATGATGGAAGTAGCAGTAACAGTACAGTAAGTGACATAAACGTAATTAAAAAGTAGTTAGCGGTAAGTAACAAATAGATTCAGCA